>NW_028301563.1:23952500-24145000 GCF_042242905.1 Orbicella faveolata
TACAATAACGAGTGCGGAAACCTCCCTGATTAATAGTGTTAGGTAGAGAGGGAGTGAGGGATGGGTAATGCATTTCAGTAGTACCTCTTCAACACCTGTTATTACCAATAACAATAACTGCATTGTTACTTGTTCCTAGATTGAAATATAATGTGGATGTGTGTCTCATCATGTTTCAGAACCTAGTCAGAGCGGACTAGTGGCAGCATTTTCCCCGGGAGACTTCAAACCTTTGCGCAACAAGTCGACCAAAGCCACAACTTCTGAAGCCAGCGCGGATTAAATGCAGAATGTCAATCCAGAGGAGAGCAACAAAGTTGCTGGGGTTTATTCATGTCCCCAGGATGGGTGCGTGCGCATCTTTCAACAGGGATCGGCGCTTGAAAAGCACTTGTCTCTCGAGAAATGCACACGGTCCCCTGAGAGACATACTGTGAGAGATCTAGCCAAAATGGGTTACAAGTCAACCCTGGAGGAGGGCGTTGGCGTTTTACCAACCCTAAAAACCTCAACGCTTTCCCAGGATTACCCTATTGCAGATGGCAAGGAGGGATGGGCTCTAAGAGCTGTCAAAAAAAGCTTATCGGTTCAGCGATAAACAAAGGTCCTACCTTTTGGCTAAATTTCGTATCGGCCAAACAACAGGCCGAAAGCTCGATGCGGAGGTCGTTGCTCGTGAAATGCGTCGTGCTCGTGGTGCTGACTGTCTGCGCCTTTTCCAGTCATCAGAACTCCTTACAGCCTCGCAGATCGCCTCTTACTTTTCACATCTTAATGCTGCCGCTCGCCAGCAAGATATGAATGAGTTGGATATCCAGGCATCAGAAGAGGAGACAAATTTCACTGGCGCCAGAGACGTGGCGGCCACAGCAAGCCAGATCCAGCATCCCATTATGTATGACCAGTTCCATCTTTGCTCAATGGTGAAAGGTGACACCTTGAAGATGCTCAAGTTACCAATGCTGCAGCGTGTCTGCGAGGGCCTGGGTCTAGATATATCACAGCCTCCCGTGCGCAGGAGAGCTCCGTACATGGAACTACTAAAGGACATAACACAGAACTGTTCTTGTCAACAATGAACAAACCTTACGATCCACAAGGACTGTACTGAGGCCTGTTTACAAGAAGGGAGGGTACCGTATCAGTAGGGTTATCCTAGCCCGAGTTAACAAGCAAAATCAAATTTTGATTTCAAGCTCTTTATCATCCAGACACCATTTTTTCCTTGATTTTAGAACGCGTTTGAAGGCAAGACTATAAACAATTCTGCTTAAGGATATTTTAGCGACAGTAGCAACAAACATATCGGAAACTTAAGCGCCAAACTAAATATAAACAATTTTGGTGATTAATTGTTGATCGTCAGTGTGTAGAACATATTTTGTTTCATGGAATTGAAATTAAGTTGTTCAGATAGCTGAGTTGTACCTATCCGAGTCTTTACAAGAACAACATATAACCCAGGTGCAAGGGTAACATTCACGCTCAGCTAGGGTTTGTCATCGTAGTGCATTCTGGCTGCCTCATAAGCACGCCGATACAAAACAACAAACTTTCGAGTGCTAGAGAAGTCTTATTGTTAGGATAACTGTGGCATTAGGGTTACCATTCCTTTTTGTTCACAGACCCTTACGACGCCGACCACTCCCCTCTCGCTTGCCGCCAAAAACAATGTGTGAAAAATGGGCAGCAAAAGTTTGGCCACAATTTGTATTTTGCTTGTAAAATACTAAGATAACCGTGACACCTGGAAATAAGCGAGGTTGTATTTGATTTTACAGTATTTGAGAATACTGCTAACTTAAGCTCACTTTTCTGCTAACTCGACTTTTATATTGACAACAGATATAGTTTCCCGTCTCCGCATGCGTGACTCAAAGGAGTGTTGCGTTACTCCGGGTCTCTCGCGTTTCAACAGCAAAACCACCGTCATAAAATGTCAGTTATCCTTGGTGGTAAAGGTTCTTGATTCGAGAAAAATATGGCTTCAGAGGCTGCATGCGGTGTCATTGGGGTAGGTTCGAGCTCTTGGTATGCATTGCGTTCACTTTGGATCTGAATATGAGCTCCGCACGATGAACCGAGTTGTTTGTAAACATTAAGCGGGCGGAATTAATATTTGCTATAATATTGAGCATAAAACTACAAGAGTCACAAGCGAAATTAACCTGTTCAGCTCGTGAAATTTGTCTTATAAAATCATAGATTATACGCTAATAAGGATATAATGCTGTTGTTTTCGTTGCAACTTATTCAGGAACGTTTGCGACAGGTATGTTTGTGTACTCTTGTCCCATGTGAAATCGACAGATTATCTGTTGACAAATGGTTTTCAAATTTTATCATTGCTTTAATTTTTTTTCACTCACAGGCTTTCAATGGTTTCTAAATGACTTATCTAACTTAAGGGATAGATTAGTCGTAAGGTCAAGCCAGAAAATACAAGAGCTTATTTTTTATTTTCCTTAACCTCTAAGTTCAGCGTCCATTTTGTGTTCAAATTATCTGGTCATCTGTGAGTTGTACATGACAAACAACTTCGTTTTGCAGAGACGGAAGCGCGTTGAGTTCGAGCTTGAGATTTGGAAGGATAACAGCTACAGAACAAAACGTTTAGCCTATAGAGTTAAATTTCGAAAAAACAACATACCAGGAAGGGTTTTACCCACTCAAAATTAGCCAATATTTTACCTCCCGTTAAGCGGTCGTCGCGCGCGATTTTATGATGGCTTGAAAATTCAGAATATTGGAGCATTTGACATACTTGTTACGTTAGACTTAAAGAGGAATAGCTATTCTATACCTGAGTAAACTTTAACAGTAATTGATTAAATTTCAAGACTTAACGAATGCTTCGTCTTTCCGTGTTATTTGGGGCATTCCATTGGGCGGAAAACGCGCTTTGACCTCATTTTCAAACTTTCGAATTTTTTTCGAAAATAAAAAAACTCTGGAACTTAAAATTATGATTTTTGAAAACAGTTCACCAAAGGGTATCTTGAGGCGAGTTATGAACAATGTGCCAAAATAGTCGCTGTCGCAAGACTCTCAATGCTCTCAGGCAGGAGCTCTTAAAACGCTTCTTGTGTAAGATAAATTCGATGTTAAGTCAGCCCAGAAAAAGTGCAAAGTTGATTTGGACATCAAAGAATAGTATAAGAACTTGCAACAAACTCGTCAAAATATCTCACACAAAGACACATGTAAGCGTAATAATGACAAAAACTTAGTTAAAATACCCTTTGAGGACATTGCTGATAGAGACGGACAAGACATGGTTGATATGGACAAGTTATATATCCATATAATTGACACATTAAACTGTTTCTTAATAGTTTCTTAGTAAGATCATCAATTTCGGCGATTGTCACCTTTTAAAACGCTTGTTGTGTAAGATAAATTCGATGTTAAGTCAGCGCGGACACTTTGTGACCCTCTGCCCTAATCTCCTATGTCTCAGGCTAAATATGAGTGGTGTCACAAATGAAAGAGATCCTGCAATTCCGGGATCTCAGAATTTTCTAGATGGAGAAACAACATGGAAAGTATCCTGTAAGAGAGTTTTGTTTTCCCATTTTTATTTTTATTATTCTTGTTTTCTGTAAGGTTGTATCCTATATCAGGAAGGGAACCTCTTAGCACACACTCTTTAATTTCCCTTTTATCGTGCAATTGACACTGATTGTGATTATTTTGTTGGTAGGTACTTGCAAAACAATCAGTTGAAAGACTTACCTGAGGATATTTTCCGCTACAATACCGAGCTGGGAAGGCTGTGAGTAGATCTCTTCGTGTAACTCTAGATTACCGTAACTAAATTCCCAACTAGCCAATCAGAAGCTGTGTCTACTGTCTTGATATCCTGAGACATCAAGTCACTGACCTGATATGGCTACAATATCAGGTCATTTGGCCGAATTTGGGTACGGTAAATACCTAATCGTTCCTTTCTGGTACGCTTTGGCGGCATATCAGGCTGGTTTGGTCTCGCCATGGGTATTTCGGCTAGACTACCTCTCGCAAAAGTACGAACCATGGTTCGGCCAAACTCACCTGGTATGCCGCTGCACGCAATTTAAGAAAGTAAGTCAAAGAATAGTTTGGCAGGTAACAAGTCCGCCTGTTGAACGGCCACTGAACAAGCAACGGCGTGGAGTTCTGTATCCACTGCACTTGAAGATAAATTTAAACCTTTTTTTTATGAACCACTAGATAGACGCGAGAATCCAAACTTTATTTCCAATTAGGAGGACGTCAGCGACGTTTTCTTCCTTTTAAAGTTTCGGTCTTGATAATAAAAATGCCACTCTTGTCTTCGAAGCAGTTTCCAATCGTTTTTCCAAGGTGTACTATCTATATATTTCTTTAATCTCTCGCATTTAATTTGGCGAAACTAAACTCTTTGGCTCTCTTAATTCCGTAATGTGTATTTTCTGTGAAGGTTGGACACATATTACGACGTAGAAAACTAGTAAAGCCCTTCAATTCGAAGAAAAAAACTTGAATAAATCAAGTAAAGACAAGAGAGAATCTACACTGCCTTCTTCGCTTACAAAACCATTGACATTACAAGCCTTTCTATAAACGTAGTCTAGTTCAGGGTCACTGACGCCCTTGACGCCATTTCGGCTGCTAAAGTTAACAGCGCTATTTAGTCAAGTTTTGGTACAAACAAAGTTTACCATGAGGATATGCAGGTGTGAAACAGTAAATTTAAAGAATAATTTTGTTTCAGTCGGGTGAGGTCAACGTCCAGCGCTCTGATCTACTCTGATTGGTTAAGTGAGAGCAAAGTGTACAGAGCAAACTTAGTCATGCAAAGAAAACTTATGTGTGTAACAGAAACCGTAATGACACAACACTGTTCAATTGTCTTTCCTGTCAAAAGTCGAAACATGTAAAGAACAGACGGAAAATATGCAATACTGATTGAGAAGCCCTTACGATTTCCTTCCATGTATACATTTCCTCTCAGGTCATGATTCGTTGTGGTTGAAAAGGTCCTTTTAAGAGCTAAGAAAATTTCCTTTGGAATGTCACGGGAAAACTTTAAATACCAAGGTCTCTTAATTCGCCGACGAGCTGACAGCCTCCTGTAGATTAAATCCAACCATGTACAGGTCTCGTCTTTTAACTCTGCTCCTGTGTTGAGTGATGACTCACAGAAAATGGTAAAAGGATCTTTCCCTCGAGCACGTTGCTCATAAAGACCTCTTAATCTTTTTGCCTCTTGTTTAACAAAAAATGCGAAATTTTCCCCCAGGTCACTGCATTCTATGAAACAATTGACCGCTGACTCAATAGCTTCTCTGTTTTCTCGCTTACCTCGTCACTAGATTCTTGTAGCTCTTCTGTGTCAATATGAGTCATTTTTTCGATTCATCTTCAAATGGCACAGAAGCCGCCGTTTTGAAATTTGTTTTCAATTTTTATGCGCGCGTCCGTTGATCCGAGATGCAATCACCCCGGCATTTTTGTTGGCGTGTGTGCCCAGGGTGATTGATTGGATACAGAATTTGTGACATTACATTCTTTGTACCTAATCAGCTGCATCTGATCTTGCAACTTTTATGCTCTCTTACAACGACTTTTTATACCAACTGATCGCTAAAATTGAGTTTACTAGTTCAACTAGGTTATCATATGGGGTGCAAGGAATCCGAAAACGTTAATTTTTTAGTGGCAGGTCATATGAAGCGAAAATGACCACATACATTTCTTAGGAAACAGACAACTGCTTAGCCTTCGGCAAAGTAAACATTGGTGAATATCAAGGACTACAAAATAACGGGTTCAAACATCAAAACACAGACGCAATTGTTTGTTTGCATACACGTATGCAGCCGTAGTTTCTTTTTTTTTTTTTTTATTTTCAATTAACTTTATTTAACACTAACAAAACAAAAAAAGCAAAGGAAAAAAAAAAAAAAAAAAAAAACACTACTTACAATGAGAAATACTTACAATACAATGCGACAGCACAACATTTATCTACTACTTACTTGGTTATAGTTACAGTACTTACATTCCAGCAAACTTTTTCCCCTCCCCCTATTTTATGCATATGATATTATTTAGGCACGATTAACCCCTTTTAGAATTTTTACAATAACCTTTTTGATTTCTACCGCGCTTTAAAAAAAAAAAAAAGCTGATAATTTCACATTACTTACGCAGTCGTAGCTTTAATAACATCGATTGTAAATCGAATTTTGTTGAATACTAACCCAAACACTTTCACGCGACTCTCAAGAGCAAACTACAAAATTCTTGAAACAAGCGATAGAAACTTAAGTTTCAAGAAACCTAATCAGGATTATTGTGGGAGATTCAGGTCAAGGCCAGTAGACAAACCCAAACATGACTAGTGGTGGGGTTTAGAGCTAAAGTATTATCGATAAACTTTAAGACAAACAATCTCAAGTCACAAAGCTCACTTTGTGGGTAGTCATGCCTTAGAATTACAGGACTAACGAGGGAACTACAAAATAATAAACATTTGGCGATCACGAACGAAAACTCTGAATTCTAAACCAAATTATTGAGCATCATAATACAACCCTAAATATAGCGTTATCTCTAATACGTGCCTACCCGTGGGAGGGAGAGTTTGACGGAATTCAATGCTGAATCAGGTGGAAGGTGTTTATGGCAGAGACCTCATAGGTAAGGCTTATTATCGACATACATATTTAAGAGTGATTTTCTGAGAGTGTCGAGAATCAGAAGACAGTCACGACAAATCGCTTTTTCTTTCATTTCCCCAAAACATACCTTTGCGTTAACCTATTCAAGGAAAAATAGTTTAAAGTTCCAACGATTTATTTTACGGCCAAAATTTAAGGAAGTTCGAAATTTGCATATAATGGCGGTTTTCAGGGCTTAAAATGTTCAGAATTTCACACTTCTTTACGAAAACAGAGTGGGCGTAGAAACAATCTTATGAAAACAAAACTTTGCACAAATATTATTTTATTCTTATACTTTAAAATCGTGTAATAAGTTTCTTGAAGTTTTGTTTGTAGCTTTTTAACGAAGGGTATTTGTACAGCCGCCATTTGTGTCTCCTGGCAAGGGACAAATAAAGGCCAACTTTGACTTGTATAAATGGCCTCTGGTATATATCATTTGGTCAAAATATCTACATTTTAGGAAACCTTGGTTATTGCTTTTTTTCACTCGAAAAGTTATAGCTCTGGGAATTAAAATATTCGCCGTCAGTAAAATAAAATGTTACGACATGTAAGCGAGTTCAATTTTATTCGAATCACAAGGTTAGTCTTTGGAAGTCAACGGTTTAAAACAGGAAACAACGATTCACCGTTACTTACGTTCCTTCTGCTGCTATAGAAACCATTTTAACTTCCCAGTGTCCTTGTGAGCTGTTCTGTAAAATATTTCCAGTAAAACAGCGAGCTTAGACGGCCATAAAATTTGACAAGGTCGACAATGTCGACAATGTTTATATTTGAGATGAGACACTGAATGGCGCACACAGTCCTGGCTGTTTTCATCGTCTTGCTCAGTCGAGAGTCCTTTAAAAATATGATAGAATATACGCTTCAAACCGTAGTAAATTAGTTTCTTATATCCATATGTCTCATGTCGACTCATGAGTAAATAAATCAGTCCCCGAACACTGAATAAACAACTCGAATGACCTCTGAGGTCAGGAGGTCACGTGATATGTCGTTATATTACTTTTCCCCGGTTTCACATTACATACGTAACGCCGTATTTTAGGACGTTCGCACGAAAATTTTCCAGTGGATAGATTTTTTCTTAATTTTTACAGCAGTCAGATAATGAGTTACTTGTGTCAGAAATGCAAAAACAAAATGGGAGTCACCGACTTTGTTTGAGAGATAAAGCATGTAGAAAACTACCTGATTTTGAAAATTCAGCATGGTTTACAGGGGTTATAGTAAAAAATATCGAATGTGAATCAAAGGAGGCAAATGATCTTACTGGATAGCACCATCGCCTCTGGTTTTTAAAACAGCGACTATCCGGGCCAGATCTCCACACATCGTCAGTTACACGGACTAATATAAATAAGCGGCCCTTGGCAGTGAATACGTGATTTAGAGGGCCGTCGATAAAACCAGGAACATTCCGAAATATTGCATAATTATAATAATTATGGGAAAAATATATAAAATTAAATTTTCAAAACTAAAATAAACAAAAATAAACTGGTATCAGCTCGAAAATGAAAAGATGTTGTTGGGGATAGGGGAGTCGGTAGTGAAGGGGTAGGAAGCGTTGGGTTTTCATTCAACTGACTACAGTGAGTGCAGACTTGTAGTGTCGAACAGCTAAAATAAGCCACAAAAGGCAGCCACGAAGGCGAATGACAACAGTACACACAGTACACGTTTCAACACTTCTCTTCCCGCGCTCACACTCTCCCGGATGTATACTTTGACATGTACGACCGCTGTCCTAATATACTACATTCCCTCTCTTTCTTCGCTTAGATAGTTAACCTCGAAAAACAGAAACATTACAAACTTCCAGTTTGTTTATACATTGTAAAAGTTCAGTTCAAATCCAAATGTTCAAGACAAAAGTCACACTAGGCATAAACATAGCCTTTGCAGTTCAGTTCATAAAACAACGTTTTAATGTCACTCGTGCAATAACAGCGAACAATAATATGACAATGCAAATGTCTCTAGTTTTAGTACAGAACATAGTCACTCAGAGCCTTCGGACGGTTCGTAATTCTGCCGGATCTCCTCACAGGCTGCTCAGCTGTAGGTACAGCAGAAGGTACATCTTCTGGTGGTGATTCAGCGGTCGGTACTTGATCCTCTGCCATAGGTGGCGTCTCAAATGGCTTAGGTTCAGTCCGTGGTTCAGCATCCTGTAGCTGCGTTTCCCGTTCTTTTGGATCTGGCATATTGAAGGGCTTAATATGCTGAAGATTGCGTTTGTACTGAACACCTTGTGGTGATCGCAACACCACCTGGTCCCCATAACGAGATATCACCTGATATGGTTCCTTCTCATAGCAGGGTGACAGCTTATTTTCTTTCTTCTTCTCAAGCAGAACACTGTCCCCCTCTCTCACATTTCGGTCTCTGGCGTGGAACCTCTTGTCAACATAGTCCTTGTTAAACTGCTTTCTCTGGGTGTCCCGATCACGGACGGCTTGGTCGCTTACTTCTACTTCCTCCTCTTCAACATTGACTAGCTCAGGCATTTTAGTTGTCAGCTTTCTTCTAAACAGTAACTCGGCAGGACTCTTTCCTGTAGTTGAATGTGGCGTGGACCTGTACGCCAAAAGAAACCTGTTTAGCTCCTCTCTCCAATTCTTTCCTTCTGCATGGGCTGCTCTCATGGACTTTAGAAGCGACCTGTTCTGCCTCTCTACTTCGCCATTAGCTCTTGGCCATAGAGGTGTCGTGTAACGGTGTTCAATCCCCATTTCATTCAGATAATCTTCTATCTCTTTAGACACAAGATTTGAGCCATTGTCGGTACGCAGACCTTTAGGTAGTCCATGTCTTGCAAATTGGGCATCCAAGCAATGAATGATGGTTTTGCTGGAGGTTGTTCGGATAACATCAACTTCCATCCACCGGCTGTAATAATCAACGAGAACTAACAAGTGTTCTCCAGAAGGTAACGGACCCATTAGATCCACAGCTACTTCTTCCCATGGCTGGTTGGGTAATGGTGTTGACTTCAATGGTGGGGGTGGAACGTTCTTGGTAACCATCTGGCACCCGTAACACTCTGCACATCTTCTCTCGGCATCACGATCCATAGCAGGCCACCAGACCTTTGTTCTAAGTCTCTCCTTTGTCTTTACGACTCCCTGGTGCCCCTCGTGTGCCAAACTGACAACTCTCTTGCGAAGTTCTTGGGGTATAACAATTCTTGTTCCCCGTAGAATCACATGACCGATAAAAGTCAACTCATTGCGCACTGGCAAATACTGCTTTGGAGCATTGTCCCATTTTCCTTCGATGAGGCAATTCCTGACTGCTTGCAACTCTGAGTCTTGGGCTGAGACTCGTTCAATCTCATTGATTCTCAATGCAACAGGGACAGCATGTAGAGCTATCATGCGTATGTATCCATCATCCTCCAGGGACTGATCCGAAGCAGGTATCTTAGTCAGTCGGGAAAGGGCATCTGCGATGTTTTTTCGTGAAGGCACATAACAAACTTGATAGTTGTATGGTTGTAAACGCAGAACCCAGCGCTCTATTCTGGCTGAAGGTTTAGACTTCCTCGAGTAGATGACTTTAAGTGCTTCGTGGTCTGTCACCAGATCAAACTGTGGGAGCCCGTACAAGTAGAGGTGGAAGCGTTCACACGCCCAGACTAAGGCTAGTGCTTCCTTCTCTGTCTGACTATAACGACGTTCCACTTGACTCAAACTACGACTGGCATAACAGACGGCACGACTTTCCCCATTCTTTTCTTGCACCAGCACAGCGCCAAGGCCAACTGGACTTGCGTCAGCAATAACACGGGTGGGGATGTCCTTATCGAAGTAAGCTAGGACTGGTGCACTTGCAACTTGACTCTTCAATCTCTGAAATGACTGCTCCTGCTCCTCGCCCCACACGAACGGTTCTCCTTTTCTTGCAAGTTTTCTGAGGGGATCAGCAGTGGTAGCAAAATCAGGTATAAACCTGGCACTAAATCCAACGAGTCCTAAGAAGCTACGGACTTCTGAAGGTGACTGAGACTGACTTGCTTCTGCAATGGCTCTGACTTTTTCCTCAGTTGGGCCAACTCCATGCTTGCTAAGCAAAAGACCCATGAATACCACTTTAGTCATTCGGAAGGTGCACTTCTCAGCATTCAAAGTTAGCTGCTTCTCACTAAGGCGTTGCAACACACTTTGTAAGTTCTTATCATGTTCCTCAGTATCTCGACCATGAACGATAAGATCATCTGCTATGTTTGCCACTCCTTGTAGACCTGCCATTGACTGGGTGATGATATGCTGGTACTTCTCTGGTGCGGCATTTACACCAAAACTCAAACGCTTGTAGCGGAATATACCATCATGGGTGGCAAAAGCAGTGATATCCCTTGACTCAGGATCCAACTCGATTTGGTGAAAACCCCACCTTAAATCTAACTTCGAGAAAACACCACTCCCATTAAGGCTTTCAAGGACTTCATCTATGGTTGGTATGGGCAGTCTTTCTCGGATAATGGCCTCGTTGGCTCTCCGCATATCGACACATAACCTTATGTCCCCTGACGGTTTAGGAGCGACAACCACTGGGCTTACCCACACCGTAGGCCCCTCGACTTTCTCAATTATGTCCTTGTCAAGGAGTTCATTAACCTTGGCGGTTACTTTGTCCTTTACAGAAAAAGGTACTCGTCGCATTTTCTGAACGACTGGAGTTACACTGGGATCAACGTGTAGCTTCAACTGATAATCTTTAAGCTTTCCAATTCCCTGGAACACACTGGGGTATTTTGCTTTGAGTTCTCCCACAAAGGTATCATCTACAGTGTTACAGTCTGCTGTCCCGAGAGTTCCCGTGGGGTCCACACGAAGGATTCCAAGATCTGTGGCAGTCGAATATCCTAACAAACAACGCCCGGATTCAACAATAATGAAATTTGCCACAACCTTTGCTTTCGATACGGAAACTTCTGACTGAAACTGGCCTTCAACTCCAAGCTCTCGACCCCCATAAGCATACAATCTCTTCGTGCAAGGTTTTAATTCAATCTTGAGCCCCTGATACTTCAGTTCCTGCAGTGTATCTTTACTGATAAGGTTACTTGCAGAACCTGAATCAATTAACACATCTCTGCTGATTCCACCAATCTTCACTGAGATCACTGGCTCAGCGGAATTTGACATAGCACATGTCTGTTCCTCTATAGTAAAAGCAAATGTGTCATCCTCACCTGATTGATTACAACGATCCTCAACTTGATTGGCCTTACCATGGCGCTGCTGTCTGCCTCCCCGTTGTTGGGTGGTGCCTTGTTTTCCAGAGTTAAAGTTCCTTCCCCCTTTGCAACAGCTAGCATAATGACCATATTTACCACACTTGCTGCACTTGCGACCTCGGGCTGGACAACTTTTACTCTGAGCAAAGTGACCTTCTTTACCACAGTTGAAACAAACACTTTTTCCTTTGGTTCCACGCCCAGGACTTTCTTCAACTGCATTAGCGCCTGCTCCAGGTTCTTGGCTTGGCGTGACCATTTGACTTGCCTGCTCGCGTGAGGCTTCCCACTTTCGAACTTTATCCATTGCAGCTTCCAGAGTAATGTTATTGACTTCCAATAGCTTCTTCTTTAGCTCAACATCAGGCAACTTTTCAATCAATTGGTCGCGCAAATTTTCCTCCAAAGTTGTACCAAAATTACAATGACGAGCTTGTTTACGTAAACGAACCATGAACTTGTCAGCGGTCTCTCCCTTTGTCGGCGTAAGTTGACGAAAGACATGACGCTCGTACGGTACATTTTCCTCGGCTCGGAAATGAGCATCCAACTTTCGCAGACACACCACATACTCATTATCCAGGTCAGCATTCAGTGGTCCAGGATCTGGAAGATCTTCGTAAATATCTTGTACTTCCATACCCGCTAAATGAAGTAACTGAGCCTTTTTCCGAGAAGGATTCGTGATTCCCTTGCCATCGATGTAATACTGATACGATCGTTTCCACTGTCGCCATCGTTCTGCGACCTGAGAGGAAGAACCTGCTAAATCTAAAGGCGGAAGCGCTCTTTCTACTGAATTCGACATCCTCGTCGCCAATTTGTAGTGTCGAACAGCTAAAATAAGCCACAAAAGGCAGCCACGAAGGCGAATGACAACAGTACACACAGTACACGTTTCAACACTTCTCTTCCCGCGCTCACACTCTCCCGGATGTATACTTTGACATGTACGACCGCTGTCCTAATATACTACAAGACTCCTCTTCTTTGCCGCCAATTGCTTCACGTCGCTTTACAGCACTCTGCTTTTCAACACAAACATGGACGATTTGGACGATGAATGCCAGGTAATTCATTGCGTCTTCTTTTTTGATCCCTGATTTCTTCAACATCTGAGGTGTTCGTCTAAGCATCATACAGTTGCTAGTTAAGTCAGTAGCCATAGTTTTGTCACTGTTCGGTCTTCATGTTTCTATTCTATCATCCCCAGTTTTCGCGCCGCTCCGCTAGGAACGTCTGACACTATGACCCACCAAGCCTTTCCGGAAGCCCGAATAACAAGCAAGTTATTATTACCTAGTAGTAATGAAAGATTAGGGCAGCGCGTTCACTCGCACGCGCGTACTTCGCATGCCTGGTCTACTCTGGTGGTGTTCGAATGTCTCGATAGAAAACTAAGTTTGATCGAATGCCAAATAACGATCTGCACGTGAAGTTGAACAAGCGATGAATAGATTATAGCCTGCGGTAAAAGTATTTTTAATTAATTAAGTATTGACTTGTACTGGAAAAAACATTTTCCAGTTTTAGATCGCCAACACTTGTAACAAATATTTCTTGAGACAATAAAGTTTTGACCAGTGACCCTGCAAGACAGCGCGCGCGTCGCTAAATGTTTTTAAATTTTGTGTTTGTATTTGTTCACACTGTCATCAGAGCTCGAGCAGTCCGAACTAGTTTCGACAAGAAACTTAATGCCCAAGAGTTTCTATTTCTATCTCACGGAGAAACTATTTCTTCATGAGAAATCGTGTATACGCATATCTTTGTATTAACGCAATGAATTGAATAAAGACATCACACTCGTGTACCCATATTTTTAGGTCTGATTAAGGAGTTCGAACGCCACCACATTGGGTTTCTGTGAAGAACGAAATCTGGGAATAAGGGACAGTCACGTAATTAAACTAATGGCGAACGACTGGAAGGAATGGATTACTCCACTTAATTGCTAACCTTCACTTATTGCAGTGACTTTCATTTTTCTTTCTTTTTTCCTTTTTTTTTTTGTTATGTTTTTGCTCTTATTTTCCGAGCTGATACCACTTTATTTTCGTTTGATTTAATCTTTAAAAATTTAATTTTGCATATTTTTCGCATAATTATTATAATTATTCGATGTTCCGAGATGTTTCGGGATGTTCCGGAATGTTCCTGGTTATATCGACGGCCGATTTAGAGGCACGAAAGGAAAGAGCTGAAAACGCGAATCTCACGCGAAAAAAATAAGCTGTGCTCTTGTTGCTCGTATATCACCAGCCTTTGCTAACTAAAACGGCACAGCCTGTTTTTCTGTGTTTTAGTCATTTCAGTCACTTATGACGCTCAATTCTGCTGTTATGATTAGGTTTTAGAAGTAGCGCTAATCCACCCACACCCCACTCTCGAGAAAAGTAATTTTAAAAGTCGTGACAGCTAAGACTCCCGAAAGCAGAATGCAATCTGCATTTGTATTGAGAGGCACTAGCCCGCGAACAGGCATATATTGTAGAAGAGAAAGTAGGAAAGGGAAAAGGGAATTAGAAGTGCCACCCAAGCCTGTTCGCCGTGAAAGAATCTACCTGGACATACTTAAAAAGCCATATTAGCATTAAAACGGATGAACTCTGTGCTGCTGTAACTGAGGATCATGTATTTAAATGTTTCTTTAATTTTTCATGCTGCTCTTGACAGATATCGCAATTTAACAAATAAAGAAGCCTCGACTGTGCTCTGTTGTGTTGTAAAGCACGCAGGAAGCGGTAGAGCACGAAAGAAGTGTAGGGGAAAACACGAGACGTAGTCGACATACTTAAAAAGCCATATTAGCATTAAAACGGATGAACTCTGTGCTGCTGTAACTGAGGATCATGTATTTAAATGTTTCTTTAATTTTTCATGCTGCTCTTGACAGATATCGCAATTTAACAAATAAAGAAGCCTCGACTGTGCTCTGTTGTGTTGTAAAGCACGCAGGAAGCGGTAGAGCACGAAAGAAGTGTAGGGGAAAACACGAGACGTAGTCGAGTGTTTTTCCCTACTTCTTGAGTGCTCTACCGCTTCCTAAGTGCTTTACAACAGAACAGAGCACAGTCGAGGCTTCTTTATTTGTTTTATGATAAAGAATCAGATGATTTCCCCACGCATTCGGCTGAATTTCAAACGAAACTTTATTTTCCAAACGAGCAAAAGTGGCGTCAGCCGTGCACTGTTCTCTGATAAAGCACGCTAAAATAAGCCAATCACAATCCTTGTTAGAATTGTTCAAATAATTTGATTGGCTAACGAAGCGACAGCTGTCAATCACAAACTGGACTTCAGCTAAGCTTTCAGTTTCGAGTAGCTTGAGCGACCTTCGAGAGAAAAACGATGCCTTCAAAGTTCGCTTTTAAGTTAATTTTTAAATACGGATCTAAAGGCAGGTAAAGGTTTATAGTCCAGAGGAATCCGGCCGTATTGTGGCCCATGAAAACGAGCACTTTTCCAGTGAAAATTACGAAACGCGGAGCCCAAAGCTTGTAGATGAAAATGCGAAATGCCGAGTTGAATTTGAAAGGAGCTACAGTTATTTACGGCTTGTAGCCGCATGCAGCAAGATTGCCCGAACTAGCGTAAAAGTTAGAAAGACTAAACGGCTCCCACTAGTTCTACTCCGAGCACAGAAGAGAATGTCAGAGCAAGTTTTGCACTTACCACTCGTCGGTTTACTTCGCTGAGATGACCGGAGAACGAGCGTTACTACACTGCATGTAAGTGTTGTTTGAGCAAATGAGCATTTTTAATTGTAAATTTACAAAAATAAAGCTTCTCATCATAAACAGAGACAGTTCAATTGTTGTTTTCTGTCGTTGTTTTACTTCTTAGTATAATTTCTGCCTTCGTAACAAATATAATGTCTTTATCGAAGCACTGTTTAGGTTGAAAATTTGTTTATTTCGCTGCAGCTGTACATGTTTTGTCGGCGGGAATCTAGCAAAACTTGTTATTTTAGTACAGTTTTAACACTACTGTTGCTAACAATGGTCTCTGTGAGCCATATTTGCTGCAGAAAAATAGCTCGCTTCCACTGCGTTTGTTTGAGTCACAGGGGATGTTTTATTTGGGTCAAATTTGTCAAAATTCCGAAGCAATATTTTGGAAGCCAACTTACTGTCATCAACCCGTGCTCTGTTCTCTGATAAAGCACGCTGTTTCAGCCAATCAGAGCGCGCGTTATATGGAAACTTTATTATAAACCTTTATAAGGAAGTGAACATGTTTGATTTGTATTAACAAGCGCATCTTAAAACTATTAAGATTACAACTTTAACAAGTAAATAATAAATGTCTGACACTTTTTTTTGACACCTTCAACGACACAGGCAAATATTGAACTTCCTCAAGATATGTGATCGTAAAGTTTTACAGTAATCAAATGAGATGGAATGTCTTCAAATATGGCCGGGATAGGAAATTGAACGGTAAATTTGGAGAGAAAATCTTAAGCCTATATAACAGAAATTTCAGATTAGAAAAATAGAAGAATGAAACAAATGTAATTAAGCCTTTATTTACACAAAGTAAGTTTGACACTTTTGTTGAGTGACACGAAGAGTTACTGAAAGCAGGTAGCTTGCGTTACTTGAATAAATGATATGCAGAATTTAAAACATTATAATCTTCGGCGGTTCAGCTTTTCCTGCAGATAAACGGTTTCTTATTTTTGGGTATTTATCTTTGCGCACGTTTAGATGTGTGCCAAATGTTACTAAGCGCAAAGCTATGAATCACGTCGGCATCAAATAGATCAATCCAGTGTTAAAATTATGTCAGGGTATCATGCATCTATGAACGATATCTTAGAAGCTAATAGTTATGTCAAAATGTTGCTTTTTCAATTTTCTTTTTAAATCGAAATGTCTCCAAAGAGATTTTGACCGTAATTTAACTAAATGCCGTGATGTGCAATACGGCGTTACGCGTATAATGTGAAACCGGGGAAAAGTAACATAACGACATATCACGTGACCTCCTGACCTCAGAGGTCATTTGAGTTGTTTATTCAGTGTTCGGGGACTGATTTATTTACTCATGAGTCGACACGTGGCATATGGATTTGAGAAACTAATTTACTACGGTTTGAAGCGTATATTCTATCATATTTTTAAACGACTCTCGACTGAGCAAGACGATGAAAACAGCCAGGACTGTGTGCGCCATTCAGTGTCTCATCTCAAATATAAAAATTGTCGGCATTGTCGACCTTGTCGAATTTTATGCCTGTTTATGCTCGCTGTTTTACCGGAATTATTTTACAGAACAGCTCACAAGGACACTGGGAAGTTAAAGTGGTTTCTATAGCAGCAGAAGGAACGTAAGTAACGGTGAGTCGTTGTTTCCTGTTTTAAACCGTTGACGTCCAAAGAATAACCTTGTGATTTGCATAAAATTGAACTCGCGTACATGTCGTAACATTTTATTTTACTAACGGAGAACATTTTAATTCCCAGAGCTATAACTTTTCGGGTAAAAATAAAAATAACCAAGGTTTCTTAAAATGTAGATATTTTGACCAAATGATATATACCAGTGGCCATTTATACTAGTCAAAGTTGGCCTTTATTTGTCCCTTGCCAGGAGACACAAATGGCGGTTGTACAAATACCCTTCGTTAAAAAGCTACAAACAAAACTTCAAGAAACTTATTACACGATTTTAAAGTATAAGAATAAAATAATATTTGTGCAAAGTTTTACTTTCATAAGATTGTTTTTACGCCCCCGCTGTTTTCGTAAAGAAGCGTGAAATTCTGAACATTTTAAGCCGCGAAAACCGCCATTATATGCAAATTTCGAACTTCCTTAAATTTTGGCCGTAAAATAAATCGTTGGAACTTTAAACTAATTTTCCATGAATAAGTTCACCCAAAGGTATGTTTTGGCGAAATAAAAGAAAAATCGATTTTTCGTGACTGTCTTCCGATTCTCGACACTCTCAGAAAATCACTCTTAATAACAGTTTTTGGCCTTAAGATAATTTGTAAAATAATACAGTTGTCTTTATGTGTTATATTCCTTTTGTACGTTCTTATCCTATAACCAATTGCAGAACTTATCGTCGGGGCTTTTTAATCATTGTGCTGAGCTAAAATACGTTTAAGTAGAGCATTAACGTGATCTATATGTTAGAAAATATAGAATTCCAGAAATTTAATTCAAAAATTGGTGTGACGATAGTTCTACTAATAGGATACTGCCAATTCCAGCTTTTCAACAAAATGAAATAAAACTTTAAAGATGTGCTCGCGGTACAAAAATTTAATAGCAATTATTTGGTGCTTCTCGTCTATTTGGCACAAAATTTAGATATATACTTCAAAAAAGATATCATAGTTAAGTACCTTAAATGGGGTCGAAATGTTTGCAACAGAATTATTTCTTCCCACGGTAGGAGTCTTCTTAAGTGGCAAAGTCAGAGAAAATCGGGGGGCACCAAAAGATTGAGGTCGGCTGTTTACCTTCATCTTTTCATAGTTGCAAATATCGCAGCTATTCGAAAAGATTAACAACCTTGACAGCCTCCGAGATAGGCGTTCGTGTTTCTTTGAAACATCACCACATCAGTCATGATTTTGGCCTCACAAGCGGTCTAAAATAGCCGAAATTTCGGGCAACTTTAGGTGAGTCGTGAAGATACTTCGTAAAAATTCCAGAAACTATTATTGTCGTACGATAATATTTATCTCCTTGTTGGTTGACTGAAATATATTTGAGGTCTCTGGATTTAATTCTACGGTTTTCACGAGGTGTCAAATGTCGCCGTTGAATCAATAATGATTAAGTGTGACCCAAATTTAAACCATTTTCAGCGAGTCGTTTATCAAAACTGCGACAGTTTATTTCTACAGAAAAACGTTTTTGTTATAATCTTTTACACTGTTATCAATATCCAGTTTAGTTAAAATTGGTGTCTACAGGCAAATCGGAGTGACTGGTCTTGCAAAGTCCAAAAGAAATTATTAGTCAGAAATATTTCCCGCCCAATGTTTAGCGATTCCGACTTTCTGCGACTGTTAGCCATGATTTCATGAAAAATCTGCAAAAAATAGTTGTTTGGACTACAGAATGGAATATTTAAACTGTGAAATCGTTATTAACCTATGTAAATATTTCAAACTCACCAAATTCTTATCATTATCTAGGCTAAATTTTCCCTGGAAAACTCGTCGCGCCGAATGCCTGGACATAAATTATTATTCATAACGTAGCCAGCGAAGCGGTAAATTTGAATGCGAACGACTATTTTAAATTTTGATTTTAGCATGCCACGCTTTCCAAGGCCACAGATGTCATGGCCATTGTATTCAACTGGATGGCGCCAGTTGACCGCTTCGTACACCGCTATTTGCAGTTCCTGCAGCTGTGTTTCGTTTTCCCACGCTTAAAGGTCTTCCTCACTGATGGCTTTAGCTTCTTCAACAAGTAGTTCTTCATGTGCTTTTTCCTGACGTTGCGTTGCTGTAAGTCGTGAGAAATGATTAGCTGTCTGCTTGGCTGTTCGCCATTCTTCTGGAACAAAACAAAGCTTACCACTCTCGTCCCTTGCAATTCTCATTTCTTTAGCCACCTTTGCTGGATCTTCTTTGTTTCGTTCAGTAGCAAATTAAACATACGTATTGGTAACATTCTCAAGTGACTGAATCACATTTGACAGTCTGCTGACCAAAAAGTTTTTAGTTTCTCAAATGATCAATTTAATGATCTTTTTTCTGAAAGTAAATTTACAATTCCACGGCTCCTCAGATTTTTCTGAATAGTTGAGATCTATAGACCAATTTCGATACATTAAAATTCATCCTAAGACAATAGACCTCAACTCAGGCTCCGGGTAAGTTTAGGAGGTTTATTCCCCAGAGCCTCGTGTTGAGATCTATTGATCTAGGCTGAATTTCAATATGTCGAAATTGGAGTATTGTAGTGATTCTCTGAGATCAATCAAACAATCCGGTGAAACATTAGATACTGTGATTTATAAACGCACGTCCACTGCAGGTGAAAAGGAAGGAGAAACTGACCTCTACATGTACTTGGGAATACACTTATGAAAAGAGCACAAGAGCTGGAAGTCTGCGTCTTAACAAGAGCTAAATTGAGAGAGGTTTTAATCAATAGAGACCATTCTGATCGGTATCGGAAAGGTTAGCTTTTTTTCAACCAGCTAAATTCGGGAAGTAGGACGCATCAGTAGTAATGCACGCTTACATGACCGGTAACCAATCAGGAGCCAAGAAAGACAATAGGCTATTGTTTGGAGAACAATGGATGCTATTGTTCTCCAAATCCAAGATGGCGCCTTGAAAAATCGGACCAATCAGGAGCCGAATTAAGAATTCAAGGTGGAGGCGCCCACGAGAGTCGGCCATGTTGGAAAACAGCCCACCACCAGCCTCGACGGAGGACTGGGATCGGACTCACGGATTTCCATGGCGACACAAATCACGCCAGGGTCACGCCAAAAATGTCATGCAACTTTAAACTCGATACTTACAGCGTCCTGTGGTCCTAAACGACAGAGGTCCGTCCGGCAAGTGGCCATGATGAAGACTGAGAGACTTGGGTCCGAGTCTAGCCTTTATAGGGTGTGACAAAGCATCATGGGACGATGACCTCATCGGGAACCAATCAGAATGAATTAAAGTACTTACAGTGGTTGTCTTCCCCAGTCCCCCTCAAACATCACACAAGAACATCTGGTATAATTTTAATTATTTATTTATTCATTTATTTATTTTAGCATATCTTAAAACACAATTTTATCTCGTTTACATATAGATATAAATTTTTAGATATCTTTTAACCTTTTTACAAGTGTAAATTTAGTTAGCATCGGGCAGGCGAAGAGCCACTCTGTGGATATACTACCCGAAATGCCATTATTATTATTATCATTGTTATTATTATTATCATTGTTATTATTATTATCATTATTATTATTATTATTATGTCAAATGTCACGAACTTTAATATCAAACCTTTTGCGCTAACATTACAAGATATGACGTCATTGCCATGTTGATCGAGTAAGAAGACCGGTTTCTATCGTCATCACACAATGTTTGAAATGCACTTTAATGTCCAAAACGTTTGCGCTAAAATTGCAGAAAGCCGGTCATTGTGTCTCAAATAAGATAACACTATTTGAAAAAAATGCAACAGAAATAATTTTATCTAGCGTAAATGCAATCCTTGACGAGTAACGAATAATAAGCGAAGGCAAAACTATATAGGGTAAAAGATGAGAAGAAAAATAAAATACAATTGAAATATTTCAAGTGGAAATGAATTGCTAATGGCAGTTTGCAATAAAATCTAAACTCCTTGATCTCGACTGTTTCCTTGAGAAAAGCATCATTCAAATCCATACACTATTTACAAACAAGGTGTGTGCGTGTTGACGAAGGGGGAGAGAGTGTGTTGTGTTAGGTGAATGTTATTTTCTCACTATAAAATAATGTTATCATTGATCATTGGTTTTAGGACATGTGGTGGCTCCTAAAGGAGCCGTTTTTCTTTCGATGTTTTACTTACTGCTCCAGAAGTAAGTCTAACGCATTCATGAGGAGTGCGATTGTCTCTTCCTGTTCCGCTACTCTTTTACGAAGAAGCAACTCCTTAGAGTGCTTGATATGTTTCTCAGGCACTCTTGCCATGAAGTTTTGGTCAAAAAAAATCTTCATCTTCTTCAGTCTCATCTCCCTGCTAATATTTGGGGACGGCGTACCATCCACTAAAGAGCTGCTAGGAAGAGAGAGATCTTTCTCCACTTCCAATAGCGCTTCTGAAACGTCGAAATTTTTAGCACACTCCATCGTCAACATGAGTTGTTATACTCAAAAATAAAAAAATGCTGAAGTATTTATACCCTTTAGTGCTTAGCGCATAATCAAATTGCCGCGCGCTTTGTCGTCCCTATGGCTATTCAAAATTCCGCGCGCTTTGTTCCATAAATGAATGGGCTGTACCTACCATCCCTCGATGTGTGTCGCTGAGACTGAAAATTCCTATGATTTATTCTTGTTGATTTGTAGGAGTTTAAAGGGCAAGGAATCGATTTTTTACTTATCAAATCGTTTTATGTCTGTCAAAGTGATCGGAACATTTTTACGCAACGCATAATCAAATTGCCGTGCGTTTTGTCGTCCCTATGGCTATTCAAAATGCCGCGCGCTTTGAAAGCGTTAATGAATAGGTGTACCTACCATCCCAGGTCGGTAGTCTGCTTACTAAA
This sequence comes from Orbicella faveolata, assembly GCF_042242905.1. Taxonomy (NCBI): domain Eukaryota; kingdom Metazoa; phylum Cnidaria; class Anthozoa; order Scleractinia; family Merulinidae; genus Orbicella; species Orbicella faveolata. The sequence goes on from NW_028301563.1 coordinate 23,974,692, forward strand.
GCATATTAAAAGACTCGTTAAGCAGTCTTTTGAACCGTATTGTAATCAAATGGTAAAAAATCGTTGTGGAACGAAAGACATTCAACTCGTGTATCGACAAGCTTAGTCATGTGCTGAGAAATTCTCCTCTTTCTCAGTGCTGAGAAATCTAGAGAAAGAGTGAGGAAATGGAGGAAAAAATTCCAGAAAAGTACAAAGAACAGAGGAAACGATACAGAACAAAACATGCAAAAGTCAGATGCGAAAAACTGAAGAAGTGGCGAGAAGAACATTCTGACCTTCGCAAGGTCCAGAAGAACGTGAGAAAAGTGCGAGAAGGAAGAAATCGAAAGAAGAGTTAGAATGTTTAGACGAAACAGATGTATTACCAATTATAAACTTTGACTGCGATGAGGCAATAACCTCAGAGCAGCAACAGCAGGATTTAGAAGACTTGTTTGCAGTAATTGGATCAGAACAGGAGTAGGATTTAGTAGCTGATTTTGATCTGTCTTTACTTGATGTGTAAATGAGGCCACCAAACCAAAACGGCTCCTTTAGGAGCCACCACACGTTCTAAAAGCAATGATAAATGATTACGATTTTTTTTATTCTAAGACCGTAACAAATCTGGTGTGTGGTCGGTGGTTTCTTTTCCGACTCTTTAAATTCCCTGGCTATGGGCAGTCACATTGATGTCAGTAAAGATTTATCCTCCTCCTCCTCCACCTCCTCCTCCTCCTCCTCCACCTCCCCCTCCCCTTCTCCTCCTCCTCCTCCTTCAAAGGTCTAATACGACAACAGGGTTGGAAAGATTTGTGTACCCATCGTCAAATTCAGAAAGCCTTGATGGTGTATAAATCTTTAAATGGCTTGGTTCCTAAATATCTATCGTCTAAATTTCTAAAACGTAGTGGAATGCGCTATTCTTTAATGGATTCCGAAAACAAACTGGTTGTACCTCATACACGAACTAACTATATGAAATATAGCTTTAGTTACAGTGGTGCAACTCTCTGGAACAGCCTACCCTGCAATCTCAGGATGATAAATATGATAAGTATTATTAGTATTACCTGATGATTTTTAACCTTGTATAAAGAAATGTTAAATAAATAAATAAATCCACCTCTTCATCTCCTCCTCCTCCACCACCTCTTCCTCCTCCACCACCTCCTCCTTCCCTTCTCCTCCTCCGCGTCCCTCTCCTCCTCCTCCTCCTCCTCCACCTCCTCCTCCACCTCCTCACCTCCCCCTCTTCCTCCTCCACCTCCTCCTCCTCCACCGTCTCCTCCTCCTCCACCATCTTCTCCTCCTCCTCCTTCTCACCTCCCCCTTCTCCTCCTCCTCCACCATCTACTCCTCCTCCACCATCTCCCCCTCCTCCTCCACCATCCCCTCCTCCTTCTCCACCATCTCCTCCTCCTCCTCCACCTTCTCCTCCTTCTCCTCCTCCTCGTCAAGTCCTTTGTTTTCCCTTTCTTTCATGATCGTAACGATGAATTAAATCACCAATAATTATCGGCCAAGAATAAAAATAATGCTTCAACTACCTTAATTCATTTGAAGTAAAGAGTCTGTGAACGAAACATGTCCTTATCTTGCCGTTATTGCCAGAGACTCTTTACGCGTGAAGACAATAGAATCGGTCACGAGAAACATAGTTGTCAAGGGAAAAAAAAAATCAGAGGATATCCCAAAGATCCCATATCCTACCGAAAAGCACCATGGGATCCCTAGTGGAATAGAAATGGGAGAAGCGTTTCGGTTCAAGACACCCTCCAGTATTTTGATCGTGGGCCCTTCTGCTTGTGGCAAGACTTGTTTTATCGAATCGTTACTCTTGGATCACTTGGAGGAGCTGTTTGTAAACCCTCCCCTACGATTCATTATTGCAACGGGACGTGGCAAGATGGATTCCGAGACATGGAAGACGCTGGTGTGCAATTTCTCAAAGGGATTCCAGAGTCAGACTATCTCAAGTCATGGTTTCCGAAGAGTGGATTACTCGTATTAGACGATCTGATGGCAGAGGGAGGTGAGGACAAAGCGATGCTAGACTTATTCACCAAACACGCGCATCAAAAAGTGACCGAACGACCGTTTGGGTACACGGTCCAGGATTTACATCCCGCTAGTGATGACAGGAAACGCGTGTTTAGTCACCTCCTGACGCACGAAGGACACTCGCGCTGGCATTGAAGAAGGAGAGAGGATGTCTGATCATTGCCTAAAATGGTATATTAAACATCAATTTAATCGACTCGGCTCATTTGAAGCACGTTGTCTTGGATGATCATTCAACAGATATTTTTGGCCCCGTGGAAGATAACAATGATGAAACCGTAGAAGAGGAAGAGCAGGTGGACGAAGAGGAGCCTGAAGAGGAACAGGAAGAAGAGTAGGATAGTAGCAGCTCCGAAGAGGAAGAAGAAGCGGACGACGATGAGCCAGATCTGTGGAGTCCGTTACGTCAAAATGTCGGGGAAGATCTCAAAGAAACCTACCTGAAAGAAGTCCAGCAGTTCCTGGATAAGGGAAAATCCCAAAACTATGCTGAAAATGCTGCTTTCAATGCCCTATTGCCTGTAAGTAGAAGAAGGCTACGGAGGACTTAAAATGGACTCACCGTATCAAACACGACGCAATACACCATAAAGTCATGAAGACTCTTCGACGCTTTATTGAGGAAGACGACATGGATTTTGAGGAAGAAGCCGATTCGGCAGTGGCGAAACGGAAATTCCTGTTAAGCAGACCAATGAAAAAGAAGTTACTCCGCGACGATGATGACGAAGAGGAAGTAGAAGAAGAGACCTGAATTAGCCATGTGACTCTTATAAGAGTGTGTGACTCCAGGGTTTTAGTCATTATTTGTAACACGCCACACATGCAAAATGAATTGCTGCAATCAACTGTCAGGAAATGACCAGAAGGTTGTCTGTAAAAAGGCCTACCACAAAAAATATTATGCAAGCAACAGAGAGCGAATCCTGGCCCAACAAAAGAGATATCGTGCAGAGAACGTCGGAATTCTCAAACCCCGTCGTAAAAGATGGTATGAAAACAATAAGGAACGACTCGCCCGCAGCCAGAGAGCCTATTGTCAACAAAATAAGGAGCACATCAAAAACTACCGAAGACAATACTGTAAAAACAACAGGGAAGGGATCAACGAATATTGGAGAAGTTATTATGCCAAGAATAAGGAATGGATCAGGCAAAGAGTTCATGACCAAAAGCAAAGAAAACTAGGGCAGAATATCGTGCGTTTTGGGGTCAGGGACCAAGACTCTGCGAAACTGGAAATGAGTCTAGTTCCCAACACTTTGTGGAATACCGACGGTCAAGACTTAAAATTATATTCAATTCTCTCTTTGGAGTTGTTATTATTCAATAAACGTTATAAAGACTCAGACTCTTTGTTTTGTTTATAACAATTTAGCAATTCATTTCCACTTGAGGCATTTCAATTGTATTTTATTTTTCCTCTCACCTTTTACCCTATATATTTTTGCCTTCGCTTATTATTCGTTACTCGTCAAGGATTGCATTTACGCTAGATAAAATTATTTCTGTTGCATTTTTTTAATAGTGTTATCTTATTTGAGACACAATGACCAGCTTTCTGTAATTTTAGCGCAAAGGTTTTGCACATTAAAGTTCATTTGAAACATTGTGTGGTGACGATAGAAGCCGGTCTTTTTACTCGATTAACATGGCAATGACGTCATATCTTTTCATGTTAACGCAAAAGTTTTAATATTGAAGTTCGTGACATTTGACATTGTGTGATGTTTGGTTTAATACTCTCCTTAAGAGAGCGGGACTGGGGAAGCCAACCACTGTAAGTACTTTAATTCGTTCTGATCGGTTGCCGATGAGGTCATCGTCCCATGATGCTTTGCACCACCCTAGATAAGCTAGACTCGGACCCAAGTCTCTCGGTCTTCATCATGGCCACTTGCCGGACGGACCTCTGTCGTTTAGGACCACAGGACACTGTAAGTATCGAGTTTAAAGTTGCATGACATTTTTTTGCGTGACCCTGGCATGATTTGTGTCGCCATGGAAATCTGTGAGACCGATCCCAGTCCTCCGTCGAGGCTGGTGGGCTGTCTTCCAACATGGCCGACTTTTGTGGGCGCCGCCATCTTGAATTCTTAATTCCGCTCCTGATTGGTCCGATTTTTCAAGGCACCATCTTGGATTTGGAGAACAATAGCATTAATTGTTCTCTAAACAATAGCCTATTGTCTTTCTCGGCTTCCGATTGATTACCGGTCATATAAGCGCGCATTACTACTCGCATCTTTTTATTAACTCTGAAGATCACTACTTGATCTTTGAAGTATAACTTACCTGTTGTCACCCCTCTATTAAACGTTTCCAACAGGAAACTCTTTCTGACACTCTCTAGGCAGTAAGATATGTATTGCTTTATTATTCGTGAAGGCACCATCGTTCTAATCAAATTCGGAATAGTGATTTTCTGCCCAGAATCTAGCTTTAGTTCTTCAGTGCCATAGGCAACGTCCTGTATAAAATTTGCACGAAGTGATTTGTTTTCACCCGATCAAGTCGTGTTCGTTTTACGGGCGCGGGCAACACTGGTTGTCCTTCTCCTGCAGCATGGAGACGGGCTTGATCGATCCGCCATTTGCTAAGACCTGGAATCATCTCTCTGAGCTCCTTCTTTGAAAAATGTTTCGCAAACATTGACAGAATTTACAATCGAGTTTGTCGACTTTCAGCTTCGGGATACATCTCCAGCAAAATCGACAGTTGGTCTGTAGTCACTTCTTCTTTTATAGCACATACTCTGCTTTCGTTTCCTTTTTTGACAAGAGTTGTATCTAAAGAACGCCTCGGTGCTTCCAGTACTTTCTCTTCTTGATTTGGTGCAATGGTTGTTGACACCTCAGTGAGAACTTGACCCACTTTTCGCAGGTAGTAGATCTTTGGGATGCTTGATATACTTTCCCAATTCGAATTTAGAGTCGAGGCTATCGGACTAACTCTTCCATCTGATATATGTGCCAATGCTTCATTCAAGACAACACGTTTCTCTTTCTGATGCTGTTCTTTATCTACCCAAAAGCTAACCTCTTCATCTTCTTCTTTAAGGTCAGTAACAGTATTGTTAAGTGTGCATTCAAACTTGAAGGAAGCGGAATATGATAAGTTAATGTTGTCTGAGTCAGTAGAATTAGACAACAAAGTCTAACCCAGTAGAGTTGAATCCACTGCATTCGTTTACTGTAGACTCTTTCTTCTTGTAATTTCTGCATTCCTTTCCAGTGTTTTCCACTTCATCCTAGATAGGTGTGACTTAATTAATGACAATATTCATTAGAACATATCGCGTTATTTGTTTTCCTTAGTTTACGAGTTCAATGTAAGTACCCGAAATTTTTCTAGATAATATCATACATATCAAGTTTCAATTTTAATCCAATCCCTGAATTAAAAACTGACAAATGTGCTTTTGCTAATAAATAGTCGACTGCTGTGAAAGTAAAGAATTCCGCACCTATTTCTCATCGTGGTGAAGAGCTAAAGAGGTTTCTATACAAACTGGGGAATATTTCAATCCTCTCCAATTGAAATATAATTAGAGAAAATGCAACCATTTTTGGAAAAACCTTTGCAACTACGAAGCATTTGATTTCGGCTAAGCGTTGGGTCACAATGTAGAAATTTTATCTCTTTTTTGTTCTCTGGCCAAGTAAAGACAGACAAGGCGAGTAAAAAGCCATTAACAGGAACGTTTTACCCCTTTTCTACCCGTGGGAGGGGTAACCATTGATAGCGACCAAATTCCACGACTTTTTTAATCAGGAAATAATAGGATGCATTAAATTTTAGTCACGTGGCTTGATATATAACAATGTGTAAATAAAAGATGTGTTGGAAGGCTGCTGTACCGGTAGCCATCCTACACAAACCTCTGTTTGGCAAGCAAATACAGTGGGATTGGCAGCACTTTCCACCCCACCCCTGTTAAAGGCACAAATTTAATAACCAGTCACAAATGTAATAAAAGTTAAAAGTGTAATAACAATTGGTCACAAATGAAATAAAGTACACAAGAATAATCACAGTTGGACAGTAACGTAACAAATATCTTGGGGAAGATAATTAAGAAACCACATATGCTATCTGTGTCCTCCCCTTGAATTAAAGGAATAGAAGGCAACAAAATGTTACGCATATTGCGGCTTTGCACAATTATGGTAGGCATGGTAAGTTCTATTTATGCACTTTTGTAAACTTGTTTATTGTCTCATAAGGCTTTAAGATAAAGATTCGTTGTTGTTATCTACGAGAAGATTTAAGACGGCCTGTGATGTCAAGCGACGGTTTAATCGTCAAAATTTGAAATTGTTGACAATTTTACCCATTGCGTTTGCTATAAACTCGACAACAACGTTCATTTAGAACAGTTCAAAGGAAACTAACATTTCTTTATTAATAAGAAGCCATACAAACAGAGCGGTTGTGGGGTGGAAACTGCAAACGAAAAAGCCACCGGGAACATCAAACCTTACAAAACTCTGAGCACTATTAATCGAAATTGTCAACAAAACGGATTTAAAGCTATAAAAGCTGTAATTGTTGGTTATGCCGGAGTTTGAAAGACTTCTGACGAATAATGGCAACTTATGTGTACTGCAGGATATCTGTCATGTGCAGACGACGGATGACATCTTTTCACGACCAAACGATCAAAATATGACTAAAAATGACCAAAAAAAAAATCGCTTCATGATATGGACAACGTGACTGTTTTTACTTGTTGAATAATAATCGTCATCATTACGCAACGAATCCCATATATGATCATGAAGTCACTTTCATCTTTCATCCCTGAGATAACAGATATCCTGCGGTATACATAGTTTTGGAAGAAATAGAAATTTAGGAAATAATAATGACAAAAATTCACACCGCCTGCACTGGACCGTTCATATCGCAGTAAACTTACGATTTTCATAGTTAGCAGTTCACGTCTCGGAAAAAAATAAAGAACAGTCCAGTTTTGACCATGTCTAGAAAATGTGACAAATCACGACTCGAACTTAAAATAACTTGAATTGACTTTGAGTAATTGAATTTGAATAAATAAGTAAATAAATAAATAAACTTAATCCATCTTTGGTTTCCTTGGGACAAAGCCATGTGTTGCTTTGCTTTCCAAAAATATACCTTGAGCCATTTGACAACGTGACGATTGTCGACTCCGCCCCCTAAGAATCTTTCATTTAGATTGATGAAGTTTAAACGAAAACCTTGAAAATTTTTCAGCACTGAAAAATAGTAAGATAAAGAAAGCCATAGATTGCAAATAGGGAAGCAAATAAATATACAGGTCAAGTTGACTTTCAGAAAACAAATTATAAAAATATATCTTTTTTTTCAAAAAAAGCCATTTAACAGCACTTAACCATTTAAACAAAGATGTGATTTGACACATTTCCTAGGCATAATCAAAACTGGACTGTTCTTTAATTTTTTCTCAACGTGACCTGCTAAATATGAAAATCGTGAGTTCAATATACCATTTTGACTGAATAAAATCACCGCGGTATCAACGGGATTGTCTAATCCGCGCTGGTCGCGAATCGCGGGTCGCGGGTAAACAGTAAGGGTCGCCGGTAAACAGCGCGGATCGTGGGTAAACGGCGTAGGTAGCGGGTAAACAGTACAGGTCACGCAAAAAAATAATCCTAAGCAAGAAACCTGAAGTCAACGTTTTGAAAGACCAATAAAAGATGATATTTGGTAGATCTATCTTCAATAATATTTCGAAAACACCTGCACTTGTTCCTTTGACTCTCGTGACCCATATTATATTTATAAATTTAATTACCGGCCTGGTAAAATAATTCTGATAAGCCGTCATTTGTTTTTCAGACCAATAAGTTTAAAGCAAAATTCGCAATTAGCACGGAGAGAACTAAAGACCATGTTTTGAGTCAAGATTTTGTTTTTTAGACGGGAAGGTAAAGAGTTGCAAAGGTTTAGTTTCACTGACTGCTAGCCGGTCTATCATTCTCTTCTCAGCAGACTTATGCGTCTGGCTACAATGGAATGTGAAAGTTAAGACTCTTGCTCAGTCGAGCTTTTTGAAAGGATGGACGACCATGGATCTGTTTGTATATCTTGTCATCATAAATAAAGTAGTCGTCCAACGTTGACATCCAGGATTGTGAAGTGATGCTATCCTTGGATGTAGTATCACTATTTACAGCTATTCCTGTAGATAAAGCCTGTGATCACATAAGCAATAAACTACTCAAGGACGACACACTCTCTTCACGCACGAGCCTGGACAGCAATGAAATCATTTCACTGTTGAACTTTGTCTTATCTAACAGCTACTGTATTTATGATGACAAGATATACAAACAGATCCATGGTTTCGCGATGGGTAGCCCCGTCAGCCCTGTGGTGGCGAACTTGTGCATGCAAGCGATCGAAGAAGTGGCCATCAACACGTCTGAAGTACAGCTTAAAGTATGGAAACGCTGTGTGGATGACATTTTTTGTATTATCAAAAGGAATGCTGTCAACTCCTTTCATACTACACTTAATTCCATCGACCCACACATCTCATTCACCATTGAAGAGGAATCTGAGCAACAGATCGCTTTCTTAAATACTTTGGTTTCCCACAAGGATGACACGATCACTATCGATGTTCAGCAGAATTCTACTTGTATACTAATGCAAATGCTGTAATGTGATTGGCTGAGCCATTGAACACTATCAGCCATTAGTGTGCAGTGGCTGGAGGTCGTCTAGGATATGGCGACGTTTTTTCGTTTTTCCAAAGTTTTGGAGGAAAACTTGAGGAAATGAAGGACACTTACGGCTTATTGAAATTATTGAAAAAAACTGATGCGCGCGCGCACACAACTTCAATTTTAAATGACAATTCAATCCGAGCGATCTGTTTTTTTTTTCTGGCGCAAAGTTTAATAATACGTCAAGAAATAACTGGAAACCGTTATTTGAAGTAAACTATAGTAAGAATTCTACCTCATCAGCTATCACCTCATAGAAATCAAGAGCGAATAATCTAATTGTTAAATATCGCAAAGCAACCCATACGGACAGATATTGAGACTTTTCGTCTCACCATGACAAACTCCAGCTGAGACCCTCCTACATCGCGCAATTAAACTCCCTAGCACATCGTAAGAGAAAAATACCGAAATCAACCACGTCACTGATGCTCTACAAGCAAACAACTATCCCTCCTATGTTATTTCCAGCATCTTGAAGCAGAAATTTTCCAAACCGCCCACACACCTAAACAATTGGTTTGCATGTTTTGTTTGTTTGTTTTTTTAATGGGCTGCGCCTTAAGGGAACCCTAACAGTTTTGCCGTCCTTCCCTTCATCAATGGTGTCACGCAACCACTAACAAGAATTCTTCGAAGGCGAGACATTCAAGTTGTAAATAACCCCTTCAAGTCTTTACAACAAGAGTTTCCTTTTCCCAAATTCAGACCATGTATCAAAAATCAACCGAACGTGATTTATAAGATACCCTGCGCCGATTGTGATTGGTGTTATGTAGGCAAAACTGGCCGGTGTGTTGAAACTCGTAAGAAAGAACATATCAGGAATGTCAAAACATGTACTAATGGTCAAACATTGAGAAACATGCGTGGTCATTCGACCATTGCATAGATTTTGATAATTCTAGTGTCGTCGACAAAGGCTTTTTTCGCATTAGAAAAACTTTGGAGGCTTGTTACACCTCTGCTACGAAGCATGCTGACAATAATTCTAAACCGATTCCAAACGAAAATAGTATTCTTTTATAAACAATAGTCACTTAATTTACACATTTTGACTTTGCTCTTGTTTTTCTTCTTATTTTTATCTCGCCTTTTCTTGCATGTATTTTGTCATTCTGGATTCCATTTTTATCCGTCGAAGGCTGTAGATTGACCGCCGAGAGGTCATGTTCTTTTTAAAGATTTTTAGCCAGCGAACATTTTTATCGTAACTTTGATTTCGTTAAAGTTGTTTCAAAAACGCTCGACCGAGCAAGAGTCTTAACTTTCACATTCCATTGTGGCGAGAAGAATAAATCTTCTGAGAAGAGGATGATAGACCGGCTAGAAGTCAGTGGAACTAAACCTTAGCACCTCTTTACCCGTGACCCGCGCTGATTAGACAGTCCCGATATCAACGGTCCACCGCAGGCAGCGTGAACTTTTACCATTATTTCCTAAATTTCCAGTTTTAGTTTGTTTACGTATTTAATTATTCTTTAAATTCATTTCTAAATTTTGTTTCATTTTTAAGTTTTCTTTGCATATTTACTTTTTTTTTTTTACTATTTTAAACAGTCCGCACTCCGCGTTTTTTAGAACAGCCTTCAGATAACGCCTTGTCATAAAAATACACCTATCATCACTTTTTTGAAATTAAAGATAGTTATTTAGTGCGTCATGTAGTCTAGCGTCTAAATTTTTTTGTTCTTGAGAAGCAAAAACATAAATCGATAATTTCTTGATGTTTCTTTGAAGTGCGTAGAAAGAAAGTAATTAGATTAACAAATCATCTGCAGTTCCTGTGAAAAAACATGAAGATAATTCAAAAAAGAAACAAAATAAATTGAGGGAAAATGTTCCACAATAAGCTGGCGAAACTTCAGTCCATCGGTTGAGGGACTGCAAATTTGGAAATTAAATTAAAAGGTTGGTCTATCTTCGCTAAATTTTCGATCGGAATAAAAGCGAAAAGTTTTGTTTGTTTGTTTTTTGGTGACGTCATCCTTGTAAAGCATTCTAACGCCTTAACGTCAATGTTAATTCATACCAGAAAGGGATCACCTTGCTCTAACAATAAGTGATTGGCAGGTAACGTGCGGCAGGACGAACTCATCGCGGCAATTGTCTTTTCAGTTTACTTCATCTTCCGATCGTGGTTGGTAAATTCAAAATTATTGCTCCATGTCTAAAAACACCATCAAATCTCGTGTTACTAAACATAGTTTTCTTTCGCGTCACTAATTTTCATGGAGATGCTGGTTTATGCGAGTGAAATATGCCGAAAGTAAAGACAAAGTCCTGAGCACATTCCCAAAAACGGAACCACAGGCGAGAGCTCTGAGAGAAAGACAGTACAGCGAAGTCACTTTTAAGTTAAACAGCGTAATTTCATTAGTTAAAAAAAAAAAAGTTTCACTAAAGACAGTTATGTATTTCATTGACGCTTACTGAACAATTAAATGGTATTATTATATTTGCGATCATTTGTTGTTACAGTTGTGATCTTTACTACATTTGTGAGCAATTGTTATTACACTTGTGACTTTTGTTACATTTGAGGCCGATTGTTATTATTCTTGTGACCTTTGTTACATTTGAGGCCGATTGTTATTACTCTTGTGACCTTTGTTATGTTTGTTACTAGTTATTACATTTGTGTCTTCCGCAGGAGTTGAGTTGAAAGTGCTCCCAATCCGTCTGTATTAGCTTACCAAACAGAGGTTTGCATAGGGTGGCTACCCTTACAGCAGCCTGCCATTACATTTGTGCGTTCAACACCCCGCCTTGACCCGCCCTTAGAGGCCAACAAACATTGTGGCGAAACCAGATTACTAGCGGTCTCCGCTTTGATACCTTAATAAATATGATATAGGAGACGGATAGGAAGAGCTGCCGGACCTTTAAGAACGCTAATGAGAATTAAAAAAAAAAAAAAGAAAAAAATATCACGTTTACGTAGAAACTGCGACGCCCAACTCTTTAACTCTATTGGCATCTTCACAAAATTGTTTCCGGGTCGAATAAATAAAGCAGTGCTGTCAGAGTTTATATATCATCCAAGGGAACAGTGTTCCACTTTTAACCCAAAACATTCACCTTAAAGATTGTCCTCACATTTTGAGGTTACATCCTCCACTTTTAATCTGCTTGGATGACCTTTTCGACCAGTGCTACACAGGCTGAAACAATATTAGATTTACTAGTTTTAAAATACGCAAAAAAATGTTGATTTCAATTAAAGGAAATGTTACATTGTAACAAAACAACGCATCTGTTATTGGCTGAGATTTCCGAACTAATAAGAAACTACACGTGAGGTGAAAATATCTTAATGTAACATATAAAAAGTAAATTAACTACCAAAAATAGGTCAATTGCGAGGGAATAATTTGACTATTGCCTCATTTTACGTACCGGATTCTATTGGAACTGAAGCTTGAAACTCCTGATATATTTCCTCCGACACCTGGTTGTTTACGCGACGTGGTTTTTTTAATTTTTTCGCTTCATCACTGTAAGATGGGTGAGAACACCGGACTTGAACTTCTGGTAATGTGTTGTTAATTTGTATCTGTGCTTTGGACATAGGGTAATCCTTTCCCTGTCTTCCTCTGATAGTGAATGCAATCCGGCGCGATGAGAATAACATCAGCCTCGTTAATCTGTGTTCCGAAGCCTTGACTTCGACTGACACCCAGATTAGTTAAATAATCTGTTAAATCCTTTCTGCATAGTTTTAGAGGAATAACATAAAGCTCATTTGGTGCGTATGGTGTTGGACCGCACACACTGTCAACAGCAGAAAATGAGCAGCTCATTTTGCGTTTTACATTACGCTCAGGAGGAAGGGGGGTGACTCTATTGTTTTCCGGTATTGATTCGTGACCGACTCGTCGCAGCCATTGTGACGTCACATAGCAACGAGTGAGCGCTTCGAGTGGCCTATTCAGATTACGCCATTGAAGAAGGATGAGAGAGGTTAACAAAGACAAAAAAACAGGGCTAATATCGCTTTTGTTCGCTAACTAAGTGTAGGTGTTTACAGTTTGTTGTTGCTTTTTGTCTGTGTGCATAATCTGTTTTAGCTTTATGCGCGCGTAGTCGTGTATTCTTCTTGATATTTGTTTCGGGTAAGTGGCGGGACCGCCATCTTGAAAACCGGACCAGAAAAATCAACGTAAAACGTTTGCGGTTTCTCTCTGAATAGTCCTACCAATAGTCTTGTTAATAGGAGGTTTTATGCATTTATAATATACGTTTAATCTGCGTGTCTCCATGTGTCGATTGAACCGGCCGTTTCTCTCATGAATCCATTTGAGTGTTGTTTATTTCTTGATTTCCACCAAAATTTCCCTGCGATATGATCGGTTTATATCTGTTTTGGAGGACCTCTGTTGGTAGTTATCAGACCTTTGAATTGAATTCTTGGTGTTTCGATTTTATTGGCCTTTTGTGTTTTAATTGTGTCCGCTGTACGGTGGAATTTGTGGGCGTTAATCGTAGAGCAGTTTTCTTTTCTTTTCTTTTCTTTTTTTTTGTTCTTTTTTTTGTGTTGGCTTTTGTTGTGAAGGTTTGTTGGCCTTGTTTTCTTATCTAGTTTTTTTCCTACTCGGAACAGATAATGTCCACGGAAAACATAGAAATATGCCATTTTTTGGCACCAAATGAAGGCTATTTTTCATAACACCTGCATTGCCAAATAAAACATTGATTGATTGAATCCGTTTTCCCTCAGACACTGGAAGTCCATAAGCTTTATTCTCCTTGAGTGTGCTTAGCAGCTAAAAATCATCATCATCATCATCATTATCATTATCGTCGAATATTAACCCAGGATAACCATTCAGTACAAAGTACTGTTATCAACAGGGTCCTGCTACGCTCTCATTCTGACCATATCTGGCCATACAAACCCTGCCTGTTCCATTTTTAGTGGTTTTATTTGTAGTTAGTGTTATACCAGTTATGGCTGAAAACCTTGATATTGGCCTTAGAGAATTCCCCCTATTTTGCTTTGTTTTGTGTCTTCATTGGTCGATGTTCAGTTATCCTTGTGTAAAAATGGTTGAATTTCACCACCCTAGCTTTCTCTTCACTATGGCATTAAAGTGAAAAGGTTAGTTACATTTATTTTGGTTGCTGATAAAACAGAAAAGTCACATTTTTTTTCCCTTCCCACCAAAGTATAACTATCTTAAATTTGAGATCTCCAATTATTAAACTTGCCAATTGATTTTTACTAGCAATCAAGCTGAGGTAAACCTTTACATGACTTTGTGCCCTTAAAGAAATATGTTGGGCAGTCATAATCAATGGAAGTTTAACTGGAGGTTTGGAAGGGCCCCTAAGGGGGTGCATAAATGAAGCAGGAACTTGTAAATTTGACAGTATGATTGAACAATATATGTGAAAAATATGGAGTTCTCATATGCATGTCTTGACAGGACAGGCGTTAAAGAAGAAGGGTGGTGGGAGGGGGAGGCATCCAGCCTTTAAAGGGTAAATGTTCATCAGAATCCCTAAGTAATACCTAGTGTGGCATTCTAAAAGGGAGTTTGTGCAATATGACATGACTGTTCCTTCCAGTGGCATTCCCTGGAAAAAAAAAAGGTGTCTTTAATAACCTGTTTTCAGTGGAATGCAACTTTTTACATGAACAAAAGGGAAGTATTAGCTGATTATGACAGTAGTAGTATAGCTGCCAAATTACCCGAGTGCAACCTCGTTTTTAATTTATAGAAAATTGCCGCCAATAAAAGTGTGAGAAAACATGACGTCACCTTTACGTCAACAGGTGGCTCAGGCGGCGAAACTGGTGGGTGGCCCGTATAGTTTAGGCTAAGTGGGCGGAAAATAAACGGATTCAAGATGGCCGCCGCGTATACCCCATACCCAAAACCCTCTCGCTGGGTCTGACGTCACGGCAAGGGGGGATGCCCCCTCAATAGGCTGAGGTCATGGAAAGGGAGATACCCTCTCTGATAAGAATATGAAAAGCTGATATAAGAAGATTCCTGATAGGCTTTTTCTTATAATGCGAACGATGGAAAGATGGGTCGATATTCTTCAAGTAATTGAGCATTTTAATCCTTACCGCAATTACGTTCTATCTCTGATAAGAAATGTTACAACAGAATTTCTGTGGCCTTGTTATTGGACGCCTTTCCGTAAGACATCATGTAAAGATCACATGAGAATTGTCTCTTCCCTTTTACGTTTTCCTCCACCGAAATTTATATGCTTCGTAAGTGTTTTTCACTTCCGGGAACAAATCGAAAGATTTCTCAGAAAAAAAAAATGAAAACGGGGTTAACTTGTGAGTAGAAGACACCGCTGGGGAAAACGTCGCCTGTCATAAGACAGTCTGGCCTGTCATAAGACAGTCCGGTCTGTCAAGTTCGACACACACGAGGGGACAAATGGCTAGGACATTGATTTGTTTAAAAAGAAACCTTGTTATGGTTTGAAAACATACTTGGAGGCGTTCATGAATAAAGGCCCTGGTGTATTATCTTTGTTTATTTTTTTTTTTCGAAAAACATTGTCGTGTGGTGTGAGTGCGTTCCAAGAAAGGTATTAAGGTGCCTACCCAATGTCATTTTTCTTGATTTACACCGAATACAGCGTTGAGGATATATTATGAATATCGAAGTGCAAGAACAGAAATTTTGCCAGTCGTCGGACCAGTTGATCCAAAACATCACCCAACTGATCAATAGGTTGGTGTCCAACGTGGTTGAGAGGTCGCCGCAGTTATACATGAAAACCAAGCTTCCCTTGTTGAGTTGCACTGTTAGTTTATCCCAAGTAGTGGTGAAGATGCAACAAGCCTGGAAGCCATGGCAGAACCAGCATCTATTCCAGTAGAGATCGCTATTCCTTTGGAATAACGGATCCACGATCAAGCCCCTCTCCCATCACCACAAACAGTACATAAAGAAAACACCGTGTAGAAAAAAAAAAACAAAAAAAACACAAGGATCCAAACATGCCTCTAGAAGCCATTTCGCTCTTGGAAGGAACGTGCTTGAAAGCAGCAGCTGTGCAATTGGAGCCCGACGTCTTGCACACCTTGGATTCGATCTATGCCTTTTACCATTGTCAATGGTGGTGTAACAGTCACATGTACCGTGTTTTCAAGGTATACCAGGCTCTCTTCAATGGGATGGCCTTACTAGTGGTGGCTGCTGGTGCGATTACCAGTTCCATATTCGCGAATACCATCTGTCCAAACCCCAAGGCGCGTGAGAACGAGTACCTGCTGTTACCAGCGAATCCCACTTGTTAACTCCATCGAGTGGAAGTGTATGATGTTTAACAACGAACACCCAATACACTGAAAAATTTATAAAATGAAGTGTGTCGTTAGACGTTTGGTCCGATCATACAGATCAGAAAGGGGTACAATAAGAGGGACGTTAGTGATGTTGAGCAGATAGCGGAAGAAGAAGAACACGGTGAGGATAAGGAATATGAAAAACCACAGGACGAATCAGAGGACGAAGAAGATGACAAACCAGAAGAGGAAAAAGATGAAGAACCAGAGGGGGAAGAAGATGAGGAAGAAAATCCATGGGTGGCCATTGGAAATGAAGTCGAGGAGCGAAATAAAGAAAAACTTGCCTATAATCTGGCTATCTGAAACATGGAATCCCACTGGCAGTGATGAATCCACCAATGTTTTGCTTAGACACGCGCCCTTACTCCCGAGCCAGACGGTGGTTACTT
Source organism: Orbicella faveolata (assembly GCF_042242905.1). Lineage (NCBI taxonomy): Eukaryota > Metazoa > Cnidaria > Anthozoa > Scleractinia > Merulinidae > Orbicella > Orbicella faveolata. The sequence goes on from NW_028301563.1 coordinate 23,991,194, forward strand.
ACAAATTTCCTTTTTTCTTTAATTTGGTCGAGAAAAATTCGTTGATAGTTCAGAAAATATTTCTAAGAGTCATAAAAATGGCAACGACCGTTGCGAAACGGACAACTGCTCCGAAGGCTCAGTGAATATTTGCCAATGTTCACTGAGCCTGAGGCGAATAATTGTTTTAGTATTATTTTCAGAGGTGAATATCAAGGAATAAAATAACGGATTAAAACATAACAACATAGACGCAATTGCTTGTTTGCATACACTTATGCAACCTTAGTTTTAATGATAAACTTATATGTGCATCGATTGCGAATCAATTTACTTATCGTGTTTAGCAGTAAAACAAACAAACGAAACAATACGAAAAATGAATTCATCCGGTACCTTTGTTTTATCGTTGCTGACTTTATTCACAGTTGTCATGATCGTCTAAAAATGATTAGCTTTTTAAATTTCGGTCAATCGATCTCACCTAGCTGCAGGCGATCACTGAGTTTGCGATTCTATAATGTCTTGAATACGAGTTCTTGAAAGGATTTTAAGTTCAAGGGCGCAGCGTTCATTTTGAAAATTCTCCATTCTTTTAAATATTCTGGACTTGGTATGGTGCCTTCCGAATAAATGAAAAAATTATTCAGAAACTGTACGCTATGTTTACTTGGAAATCTCTCAGTCGTCCAAACAAGGAGGAATATCGAGACTCTGGTCTCTGGGTCTTTTATTTGCCAGAAGTCTGTCTTGAATGATCTCCGTATAACTTCACTACTTCCACTTCGCTGCTGCCTCTACTTGAGTAATTGACTGACAAATGCACACGTACTTAAATATCACAGCGGTAGCTATGTGGCCACATGGGACGACTGAACTTGAAGGATGCGAAGTACACATGAAATAATTCATATTTGAACTGCGGTTGTAGATGAAAGTGAAGAATGATCATCGCAGTAATTTTCCAACTTAAGCAATTGGAAAGAAAAAGCCTGAAAAAAAATCGAGACTTCAACGGGATTCGAACCCGTGACCTCCGCGATACCGCGATATCGGTGCGATGCTCTACCAACTGAGCTATGAAGTCACACATTGGGAGCGAGGTCAATCAATTAAGCTCATATCTTCCCGTGAGGAGTGAAATGATGTGCAGTATACATGAAATAATTCTTTCCAATTGCTGAAATTGGAAAATTTAAGCAATTGGAAAGTAATAATAATCAAATCGTTCTAAATTGTCAAAATTGTCTAAATTGTATAAGCCCTATAACACAAGCCTAGATATGGCCTTGTCCCTAATACGTGGCTACCCGTGGGAGGGAGGGTGTAAAGGAATTCGATGCTAAATCAAGCGGTAGATGTTAATGGCAGGGATCTTTTATATAATAACCCGTTATTCTCGCATTTTGATTGGTTCTCGCCTATGATCTATTAGAGGACAGACGCACGATTGACGTCATTATTACAAAGCTTTTCCCTCTGTGTTTTAAAATGGCGGAAAATTTTAACAATTTAGATAATATTTTACGTGACTGGGCAAAGGATAAGGTACAAAAAAAAGTCTTGTCGAGGCATTGAACAGGTACGAGAAGCAGTAACAAAAAAGATCAAACCGTTTCTTTTCTAAGAAATGACTTAGAAAAAATACTCGAGCAGTCTCAGTCGACAGTCGTGCGAGACTAAACCAAGCACAAAATTGGTCTTGGTAAGCCGAGAACCACTGCTTTATCTCAAATTTAACAAGCCTGATTAACAAAATATTGATGAGATTAATTTATTTAACAAATTCAACTTTTCTCATTCTCAAATTAACTGTTGATACACTAATTGATGTCAAGAATAAAACATCGAAACATCACTTCTTGAAATCAGTTTAAATAAACAGATAACCTTGCTTTCCGACATGCGAATGCTCCAGCCCGTTTCAGGGGACAGCAGCAAGCAAAGTATAGCAAACTACAGCTCACGCCCAGCTTTATCACAGTTAAAAGGTGTCTCCGACACTATTTTAAACTCATATGAGAATCACCAACCACAGACGACACAAATTTTCTCCATCACTAACGCTCCTTTCATTCAAAACTCGAATCGAATAGCCTCCAGGTTAACTGCAACCGCAAGTTTTCCCAACGTATCATGAAAAGCTGGACCGGTCACGTGCGTATGATTAGCCAATTAAATTCGAGGATTTAGGATTCTTGCCCGCTCAGATGCTTGAGAAAAAAATAAGTGTTTTTTATCATTTTTCCTCAGAATGAACACTTCGAACTCTTGCATTGTTCTCTGTCCAACACTTAAATCAACGCATAAATGAACACCGTTATTCAGCCATCGGAAAACACCTTGAAACACAGCAAGGGAACAACAAAACAGAGACTGGCCACCTTTTCAAAGTTCTGAGGAAATGTAACAGCAAATTCGATTGCTAAGTCTACGAGATGCCGTACGTAAAGGATCGACATCAAACGTTCTCTTAACACGCAAACCGACTCCATTCGCGCCAAACTGTTTACGTAACACTTTCGCACACGTTTGTCTTTATTGCGTTTCCTACCTTGAGAATTATACGCATAGGACCTGCAAATATTTTATGTATTGTTCATATTTTATATACTCTAAGTAGACGTTATACTTTTTCACTTTTTACCTTGATAATGGAACCGAAACCTTGTTAGTTGTTTAAATGTGTTTTACAAATCTTTTAGCGTTAAACTTCTTGTTCTACTTGATAGCAAAAATCACAAGCGAACTTAGGATCCACTTTGTTTTTCCCCGTAGCGTGACGTTGAAAACTAGAATTTTTGCGGAAAAGTTTAGCCCAGATAATAGTAAGGATTTGGCGAGTTTGAAATGCTCACATCGTAAAAAAACGATGTCACATCTAAAATATGCTATTCTGCTGTCCAACTAACTATTTTGGCAGATCTTTCAGTAAATCAAGGCTAAATATCGCAGAAAGTGGGAATAAAGTGATATTCTTCGCTAAAAATTTTGGCGGGAAATAATTCTGGCTAATGATTTTTTGGGGGACTTTGCAAGACCAGTTACTCCGACTTACCTCAAATTTTTAACAATTTTAACTAAACTGGATAGTGATGACAGTGTAAGAGACTGTGAAAAAAAAATATATCTTTTCTGTAGAAATAAAATACCGCACTTTTGAGAAACGAGTCGCTGAAAATGGCTAAAATTGAGTCACACCCATTAACGATTCAGCGGCGATAGATGGCACCTCAAGAAAAACGTAGGATTAAAGCGAAAAACCTCAAATATATCTCAGTCAACCAATAAGGGGACAAATATTATCGCAAAAAATAAGACTTTCTGGAATTTGTAAGAAGTATCTTTTAGCCTCACCTAAAGTTGCCGGAAATTTCGGCCATTTTAGACCGCTTGCGAGGCCAAAATTATGATGTGGTGATATCTCAAAGAAAAACGAACACCTACCTCGTTAAGTGCCATGGTTGTTAATCTTTTCGGATAGCTTTTATACTGTGAAAATTGATGAAGATAAACAGCCGACCTCAATCTTTTCCTGCTGCCCGGTTTTCTGTGACAATGACACTTAACTGAGATACGAAACTTCATATTTTCAACTAACGCCATTTTCGTCTATAGCAGTACGTTATATGTAATTAGCAAGACGAAAGTCATATTTTGAATACGATTTGCCCATATTTGTCCTTAAGACACTGAAGCAAGTAAAAGACGAGTGAAGAGTAATATCTTTAACTGAATATATTGCAACAGAAACCGTGGTATATTTTCAACATCTTTGCAAGAGGTGATGTGTGATGATGTCTGATGTGTACCTATATGATAAGTGAAGCTTTGGAGCTGCCGGACTGGTTCATAGCTTCCGGACCTTATCCCAGTTTCTATAGTATGAAGCGGCTAGGAGTATTTCCACTTCCCCTGGAGTGGAAGCTAGTCCATCGGAGGTCACTCCCCCGGAATTTGTCAGCTTTTCCCAACAATTCGCTGGTACCCATTTATACTCCTGAGTGGAGAGAAGCAATGTGTGAGAGTTAAGTGTCTTGCCCAAGAAAACAACACAGTGTCCCCGGTCAGGGCTCGAACCAGGACCGCTCGATCCGGGGACGAGCACACTAATCATGAGGCCACCGCGTCTCTATTTATATAATAAGTTGAGATTCAAATAAAATAAACTATTCATAATTTTTGAAAGATTTTCAATAAAAACAATGAGGACAATTCTGTCATCCCTTCTAGTAAAAATATGTTCTCAAAGACCAATTAACTCATGATTTTACAAGCACACCGGCGCACTTGCAGCCTACACTCTGTAAACAGGAGCACTGAGCTGCGGAACGTAGCCTGTCGCCAACTTAGTCTCAAAACGGACGAAAAGGCAGCAACTGTAATAACACGAGTTAACGACAGACTTATTATTTTGCACAGTAACTGTTATCACTCGTATCGGACTGGTTCCAGAACCACTTAAAAATTTCTTTGTTGAACACAGAATTTCTCACATTACATTCCTTGTACCCAATGACCGCGCTGCATCTGATCTTGCATCTTTCATGCTCTCTAACACCGACTTGCTTTACATTGATCTGCTAAAATTGAGTTTACTAGTTCAACTTAGGGTATTATATGGGGCGCAACGAATCCGAAAATGTTAATTTTAGTAACAGCTCATATGAAGCCAAAGTCACCACATACATTTCTCACGAAATGCGCTGAAAAAGTGCAAAATTTATTTACACATCAAAGAATACTATAAGAATTTGCAACAAATTCGACACAAAATGTGACACAAAGACAAATGAAAACGTAATATTGACAAACACTTAGTTAAAATACCGTTTGAAGACATTGCTGATAAAGACGGATAAGACATGGTTGATATGGACAAGTTATATATCCATATAATTGACACATTAAACTGTTTCTTAATAGTTTCTTAGTAAGATCATCAATTTGGGCGATTGTCGCCTTTTAAAACGCTTGTTGTGTAAGATAAATTCGATGTTAAGTCGGCGCGGACATTTTGTGACTCTCTGCCCTAATCTCCTATGTCTCAGGCTAAATATGAGTGGTGTCACAAATGAAATAGATCTTGCAATTCCGGGATCTCAGAATTTTCTAGATCGAGAAACAACATGGAAAGGATCTTGTAAGAGAGTTTTGTTTTCCCATTTTTATTTTTATTATTCTTGTTTTCTGTAAGATTGTATCCTATATCAGGAAGGGAACCTCCTGGCACACACTCTTTAATTTCTCTTTTATCGTGCAATTGACACTGATTGTGATTATTCGTTGGTAGGCACTTGCAAAACAATCAGTTGAACGACTTACCTGAGGATATTTTCCGCTACAATACCGAGCTGGGAAAGCTGTGAGTAGATCTCTTCGTGTAACTCTAGATTACAGTAACTAAATTCCCAACTAGCCAATCAGAAGCTGTGTCTACTGTCTTGATATCCTGAGACATCAAGTCACTGACCTGATATGGCTACAATATCAGGTCATTTGGCCGAATTTGGGTACGGTAAAGACCTAATCGTTCCTTTCTGTTACGCTTTGGCGACATATCAGGCTGGTTTGGTCCCGCCATGGGTATTTCGGCTAGAGTAGCTCTCGCAAAAGTACGAACCATGGTTCTGCCAAACTCACCTGGTATGCCGCTGCACGCAATTTAAGAAAGTAAGTAAAAGAATAGTTTGGCAGGTAACAAGTCCGCCTGTTGAACGGCCACAGAACAAGCAACGGCGTGAAGTTCTGTATCCACTGCACTTGAAGATAAATTTAATTTTTTTTTAATGAACCACTAGATAGACGCGAGAATCCAAACTTTATTTTGACTAAGGTGGACGTCAGCGACGTTTTCTTCCTTTTAAAGTTTCGGTCTTGATAATAAAAATGCCACTCTTGTCTTCGAAGCAGTCTCCAATCGTTTTTCCAAGGTGTACTATCTATATATTTCTTTAATCTCTCGCATTCAATTTGGCGAAACTTAACTCTTTGGCTCTCTTAATTTTGTAATGTGTATTTTCTGTGAAGGTTGGAGATAAATTACGACGTAGAAAGCTAGTAGAGCCCTACAATTCGAAGAAAAAAACTTGAATAAATCAAGTGAAGACAAGAGAGAATCTACACTGCCTTCTTCGTTTACAAAACCATTAACATTACAAGCCTTTCCATAAACGTAGTGTAGTTCAGGGTCGCTGACGCCGCTTTGCTGCGAATAGTCCATTTCGGCTGCTAAAATTAACAGCGCTCTTTAGTTAAGTTTTGGTACAAACAAAGTTTACCATGAGGATATGCAGGTGTGAAACAGTAAATTTAAAGAAGAATTTTGTTTCAGTCGGGCAAGGTCAACGTCCGGCGCTCTGATCTACTCTGATTGGTTAAGTGAGAGCAAAGTGTACAGAGCAAACTTAGTCATGCAAAGAAAACTTATGTGTGTAACAGAAACCGTAATGACACAACACTGTTCACTTGTCTTTCCTGTCAAAATTCGAAACATGTAAAGAACAGACGGAAAATATGCAATACTGATTGAGAAGCCCTTACGATTTCCTTCCATGCATACATTTCCTCTCAGGTCATGATTTGTTGTGGTTGAAAAGGTCCTTTTAAGAGCTAAGTAAATCTCCTTTGGAATTTCACGGGTAAACTCCGAATACCAAGATCTCTTAATTCGCCGAGGAGCTGGCAGCCTTCTGTAGATTAAATCCAACCATGTACAGGTCTCGTCTTTTAACTCTGCTCCTGTGTTGAGTGATGATGATTCACAGAAAATGGAAAAAGGATCTTTCTCTCGAGCACGTTGTTCGTAAAGACCTCGTAATCTTTTTGCCTTTTGTTTAACAAAAAAATGCGAAGTTTTCCCCCAGGTCACTGCATTCTATGAAACAATTGACAGCTGACTCAATAGCTTCTCTGTTTTGTCGCTTACCTCGTCACTGGATTCTTGTAGCTCTTCTGTGTCAACACGAGTCATTTCTTCGAGAACATATTGAAATGGCACAGAAGCCGCCGTTTTGAAACTTGTTTTCAATTTTTGTTGACGCGTCCGTTGATCCGAGATGCAATCACCCCGGCATTTTTGTTGGCGTGTGTGCCCAGGGTGATTGATTGGATACCGAATTTGTGACATTATATTCTTTGTACCTAATCAGCTGCATTTGATCTTGCAACTTTTATGCTCTCTTACACCGACTTGTTATAACAACTGATCGCTAAAATTGAGTTTACTAGTTCACCTAGGTTATCATATAGGGAACAACCAATCCGAAAATGTTAATTTTAGTGGCAGGTCATACGAAGCAAAAGTGACCACATACCTTTCTTACGAAATGCGCAGAAAAAGTGCAAAGTTGATTTGGGCATCAAAGAGTAGTATAGGAATTTTTAACAAATTCGACACAAAATGTGACACAAAGACAAATGTACGCGTAATAATAAGAAACACTTAGTTAAAATACCCTTTGAAGACATTGCTGATAAAGACGGACAAGACATAGTTCATATTGACAAGTTATATATCCGTATCATTGACACATTAAACTGTTTCTTAATAGTTTCTTAGTAAGATCATCAATTTCGGTGATTGTCCCTTTTTAAGAGCTCCTGCCTGAGAGCATTGAGAATCGTGCGACAGCGACTATTTTGGCACATTGCTCATATTTTGCCTCAAGATACCTTTTGGTGAACTGTTTTAAAAATCATAATTTTAAGTTCCAGCGCTTTTTTGTTTTTGAAAAAAAATGCCAAAGTTTGAAAATGCGGTCAAAGTGCGTTTTCCGCCCAGTGGAATGCCCCAAATAACACGAAAAGACGAAGCGTTCGTAAAATCTTGAAATTCAATCAAGTACCGTTAAATTTTACTCAAATATAGAATAGCTATTCCTCTTTACGGCTAATTTTAAAAGATATGTCAAATGCTCTATTATTTTAAGTTTTCAAGGCATTCAAAAAACATTTCTGGCGACCGGTTAACGAGAGGCAAAATATTGGCTATTTTTGACTGGAGAAAACCTTCTCTGGTACCTAATTATTTTAGAATCTAACTCCACAGCTGAAAAGATTTGTCTTTTAACTGTTATTCTGCCAAATCTCAAGGTCGGACTCGAACTGGTTCCCTTTGAAAAAACCTGGAATCTACGAACAATGTTCAGCACATCTTTCAAAATATTTGTCTACATTTCGACGTAAAGAAAGACCGAAACCTCAATGTTCGCTGCTTTGTACATTTGAGTGACTGGATTATCGTTATTTCTGAGCAACTTACGAAATAAAACGCTGAAATATATATTTATCGTGTGATTATTACCTTGAGATTTCAAGATAAGTTGTTGTGGGAAACTATTTTAAAATGACATGGCGACTTGCTATGTAAACATTGCGGAAATGGTCGTCTTTTCTCGGATGTATTTTCAACTTTATGAATGCATTTCAGAACAACTGTACGGGTCCGCAAATGATCCCAGGACCGCAAATGATCCCGGACCGCAAATGGTCCCCAAATTGGACCGCAAATGATCCCGGACCGGAAATGATCCCGATAGGGACCGCAAATGATCCCGACTAAAAAATACCGAATGGCATGGATGGTGGGATGGTGTGGATAGGCAATTGGCGTACGTGAATACGGATGTTTTTATTAAAGCCATCTTACAATTATAATCAAGAGAAAATGAGGCTTACAACTTGCTTTTTTTTTCATATTTTCGACTAAATTTTGTTGCTAACTACGATGTTATGAATATCACCACTCAACCATCAAAACGCGACTTGGCTTGCATTTCTTTGCAATTCTCAGTAAAATTATGATCAGTGCAACATACGCTACATATCCTCCTTTGTTAAACACTGATATTTCGGTGTTATAGTTAAATCACATTTTATCAGCCACTAACGCCACTCGTCTAAAGTTTTAAACTAAAATCTAACCATGAAGCAACTATTAAGGAAGACGTTGTCACCTGAGTAGACCTACAAGCCTATCGCTTCATCACGCTGTGAAACACCTAGTGTATAGCACTGGGAATTTGAACAAATTTATTTTGTTATTTTTTCTTTGGTCGTATTTTGGCTTTAATTCTTCCGAAATGACTACTTGAGTATTCTAAGAAGCCAAAATTCCAAGCTATAGTTATGAAGTTCAGCTTCGTGACCAAGCAAGGCTAAGGCTTGCACTTAGTTTTGACAAGTTAGCTGTATGATAGATGTTTGATACTATCGCCCCGGGATTTCGAAAATGTTTACAAGTATGTGTTTTTCGAAGAATTCTAATTCAATAGGTCAGGCATAAGAGGCGGTATATTTATATCTGTTTACAATTAGCGTGCTTCGTTTGGAAACCAGAGCATTTTGAATTTCAGGGTTATGGAGGTTGCGTGACACAAGGCTACTATCGAGTTTGTTGAAAAATATATACTTATCTCATGATTTTGAGCCTTCTTGGAAGTTAGAGCATCAGGAGAAGTGCTTATGTGAATGCTTGTATGTTTAGTGCTAATAATCAGTCGCCTTGAAACCCAAAGTAAGTTCTAGATGTTTACACTATATTCCGGCTGCCATATTGGTGTACAACGGATGTATACCAACATGGCGTTTTCTTACTGGGCTCAGTAAATTTCTGGGAAACATTTACTACGAATTTCTGAAGTTTGGGGAAACGCGCAGGCCTAAAACTCGGAGAAGTGTCTTAATTAGTTATCTTCTATAGCGTACATCGCAATGTCTTAGCTTTTTCCATTGGTTGGTTTTCGATTTATTATTATTTTTTTTTATTGCGTGACAGTGAAAACGATCTGAACCGTTCGAAGAACAAAACAGCAACTGTGGAATATATTTTTTTGTAAAATGATAAAACATGTTTTTTAGTTCATAATTTTTGTATATGTTCCCACCTTCCTCTGATATAAATCCATGCCATTCCTTATATTTTGATCGGGATCATTTGCGGTTTGTGGTTCAATTTGGGAATGATTTGCGGTCGGCATCATTTGCGGTCCTGGGATCATTTGCGGACCCGCACAGAACTCTCCAAACAAGATTTGGTAAAAGATAACATCTCATCAATGTCTAACAGCGCTTAGTTTACGCGCAATGGTGTAAACTTATTTGTTATTTCTCATTTTCCGACTGGACTGTAATTTGATCTAATTTCACCTTTTACCTACAACTTCCCGATCCCACGCAAACCACGCACAGTCATATAAATATATTTCTAAAATAAACACAAAATACGCACCAAAACCCGTTTTCCCATCTACTTGCTATCGCTCCAGCTTTCAGCTAGCATTAAAGCATCCGTTGTAGGAACCAGATGTGTTTGAAATCTTCCCGAAAGGTCAGTTTATTTACAAAGTAACACAACAGCCAAGTCACGTGCACACCAAAGTGCGGTAAAATTATTGGCTACATTGAACTGGAAAACCAGGAACACATGAGACCAGTCCTGCTGTTGGCTTAGCTGTGCCATTTTGTGCCCCTAAGAGTTTGTATTTTTCACATGGCATTTTTCTGTAGCTACATTACGCTGCAAGGTAGGTCCAGCGTTTGCGGACAATCGAGCGACTATCCAGGACACCTCGAGTGCGTTAGCTTAAAGGACTGCACGAGAGATGTCAGCAGTCATTTGGCAAGCTTCAAACTAAGCGGGGATGAGGGTATTAATACAGAGATGAAGTTACTGTTGGCGAGAGCTGGTGAGTGGTGTCATTTATGCTATTTTTGAACCGGTAGTGCCCACATACAGATGAGATGTTTAGCTAAAAGTTGTCAATGTTTTAGGTGTGTTTAAAGTGGAAGAAGAGCACGAGTTGCTTAATATTTTTCCGCACCACAGAGCCGTTTATGGTATCCGTTGGAGGACAGGAAAATCTGTCTCCACAGTCCCTGCAGAGATGGCCGCCCACAAATCAGCGAATGCTAAAGCTAAAGGAATTTACCTAGTGAATAGCCACCAATCAACAGTAATTTTCGAGGAAACCAAGATTCTCATTCCAGTTGGATCGCGTGAGTTGCATATAGCCTAAAATGTTTACCAGATCTCGTACAAGTAGTTATACATATACATGTAACTGTTCCTATTTCATAACCATGAGGGGTGAAACAGACTGGCTTGTGAAGTAATCGCAAAGGGAAATAAGGCAAGGGATCGCGCGAGAGAATGGAACAGTTATTTCTGTGGTCTTGAAGTCACTCTGATTTCGTAAGAGCTTTTTCGAATTACTTTAATTGGCTGAGAAAATTCGCATTGTCCTCGAGCAGTATATTTTTCGGCAAGAAGTGAAAGGTTTATTGCTCCACTTTTTCAGCAATTTGCAAACAGTGTAAAGAGTTCGTGAGCAAACAGCTCTTGGAAAACAAGTCACTGCCGGACCAGAAGTCAGAAGCCTGTGGAACACCTTTGGCTGCGCCTACGGCTGAACAAGCTGTACTACATGCTGAGTCATCTCAAGAACAATCCACGGTAAGAAGCTGACTAATTTTGCGCCGGGTGTTAATTTAATCATGCCAGCCCAAAACCCACCCCAACACCATCGCACACACTTCACAACATACACCCACATACCAACAAGAAAATAAATACGCTTTTTAGTTACTATTGAAATTATTTTTACTTATAGCAGACATTGGTGGAAAAGGATCCCTCGGACAACGATGTTTCATCTGAAGATCTGGCGGCAGAATTATCAAGGCTTGCAATTGACGATGAGACTTTCCTTAGTCCAGATACAGATAGCATTGTTTCAAGCACGAGCGAGGAAACGCAAGCTGTGAAGGCAATGTCGGTGGTGCCTCGAGAAAGGTTGAATGAGTATTTACTCTCCGACGGTATCGCTCCGATAGTTCAACCCTGGCTTGAGTGGGAACAGGTCTCTGACAGAACCAAGCAACGATACACCAAAAGAACGGCAGAGATCGTGTCCTCAGTCCTCCGCACAATCAGCCCGAAAGACGCAGGTTCTCTTTGGCAGGCCACTGTCTCGTCTGCTGCCATGAAGAAGGCCCTTGGTCTAGAAGACTTATCGCAGCCGTCAAAAGACTACCTCGAGGCTTTGGCAGAGGCTTACGGCAATGCAAATGGCTAGTACACGAGAAGACAGATTCTGTCCATCATGGCAGGTCTTGCCAGCTAAAAGGCCATCTCAGTGTTTATACCAGGCTTGTCGAGATATCACTGCACCATAGCCAACCTTCATCGCCTGCAGTTTGAGCGCGGCGCTTCCATGACCTACCAACCATTAGTGAGAGTAAGAGTTGAGCGGCAGCAGTTGGACCATTTTCTGTCCTTCATTACGAGTCCTCATTTAGTCCAAGATCTGCCTTTTGGACAGAACATGCTGACGCTTTCCTCAGGAAAAACTATTGAAATACCGAACGCCATCCGTACGCTTATTCCACAGAGGATAGCGGGCCAGTACGAACAGTACTGCGATGAGACGGGATTCGAGCCCTTCAGCGAGCGCACCATGTTGCGGATACTAGCAGAGTGCAAAGCTTCAGTGCGCAAGTCTCTTCAATGGCTTGAATACTTTGCCGCAGAAGGTGCTCGCGCTTTTGAAGACCTTGAATCCTTAGTGTGCCAGCTTAGCGAACTCGGACTGGGAAAGGAATCAGATGCCATTGACACCCAATCCTTGAAGACTGCCAAATTGTATCTTAAAGGCGATTTCAAGCTAATAGTTTTTTGAAAACTAACCCTAAAAAATTGTAGGACTGGGACAAAATCTGTCTCGCGGTGGGTTGCTCAAAATTCGCTTTGAATATGCCCTTTAAACATAGATGCTAATGTTCATTTTTTTTTTCGAATTCATTCTACAGTAGTAATTCTGTAAAACGGCAGTAAAACGGTAATCTAGAAAAAGCAAAAATTAGTCCAAAGGCTCTCCCATCGAAAGATCAGGCTTTGATGAGGGAGAAGGGGATGGCGAGAGGGGTGGAGGGTGGGGGTGGGAATGGCCAATTGATGGGAAAAGTGCCTTAGTCACCTTTTCCATTTATTTTTTAATGGTGTTTTATTTTAACCGCCACGATTTTTTCCTTTATTCTCTTTGATCCAAGGCCAGCTGAATATGTACCTTATTAGTGTAGCGATCTTGGCAATACAGGTATGACGTGTAATGCATTTAAATGCATTCCTTGACAGGTTCACATTAGCACCAACTCTGAGGTAGCCAGTCACTGCAGTGTGTTTGCCCTTAGCGATTGTACCAACCCAGACCTTCGGCAACAATGCGATCACCGACACGAAGACGTATGCGAGCAGTGCGAAAACCTAAATTCTACGCTTGCCGCCATTTCAGAAGCCGTAGCTAGGGCGCCGTTTCACACGGATGACGACAGAGACGAAGCTGTATATCTTACCAATCACGCCACGCTTGCCATCCAGTCATGGGAATGTCATTTGTTACGATTAGCACACCAAGACCAGGTTCGCCTGGATGTCATCGTTGCCCTCAACCAAGAAGCGGTTTTCATTGTAAACGACTGGGCAATGAAGTTCTTGCCGCAGAGGTACCGAGAGTCCCAAGCAGATTGATTTGGCAAGCGTGCTATATCCTGGCACATATCAGTCGTATACCGACGGGTAGAAGGGGTCCTACAGTAGCAAGGGTTCATCCACGTCATCCAGTCATGTAGCCAGGGAAGCTCTTCAGTCGTAGCCATCATGCACCACGTTCTGACCACACTTAAGCAGGAGCACCCGGAAATCAACACGGCCTTTTTTCGTCAGGATAACGCCGGGTGTTACCATTCCTCTCGCACAATCCTGGCGTGTCGACATATGGGAACACGTTGCGGAATTTTGGGTGGCACGTATTGATTTTAGCAATCCACAAGGGGGTAAAGGTGCGGCAGATCGATTGGCTGCGTCACGCAAATTCCATATCAGGACATACATAAATGAAGGACACGACGTGTGCACTGCAAATGACATGAAAATTGTATTGATTTCTCATGGAGGATTGGAGGGAGTCCGAGTGGTTTCCATGGACACCATTGCCGAGACGCAAGACTCGGCCCAGACAGTAGCAAGTATCACAAGGCTGAACAACTTTGAGTTTACTTCAACAGACACCGTTACTTGTTGGCGTGCATATGGTGTCGGTCCTGGTGATGTAATCAAACTGGATGTATCGTCTTTTAGGTCTTCTGGTGAGTAGCCAAATATTGTAGACATAATGTCACGATTTGTTCTACGGACTGACAAACTCTCTTATTTTGCCGTTACTACGGTGTTCTTCACAATTCGACCTAAATTATATACAATAACGAGTGCGGAAACCTCCCTGATTAATAGTGTTAGGTAGAGAGGGAGTGAGGGATGGGTAATGCTTTTCAGTAGTACCTCTTCAACACCTGTTATTACCAATAACAATAACTGCATTGTTACTTGTTCCTAGATTGAAATATAATGTGGATGTGTGTCTCATCATATTTCAGAACCAAGTCAGAGCGGACTAGTGGCAGCATTTTCCCCGGGAGACTTCAAACCTTTGGGCAACAAGTCGACCAAAGCCACAACTCCTGAAGCCAGCGCGGAGGAAATGCAGAATGTCAATCCAGAGGAGAGCAACAAAGTTGCTGGGGTTTATTCATGTCCCCAGGATGGGTGCGTGCGCATCTTTCAACAGGTATCGGCGCTTGAAAAGCACTTGTCCCTCGAGAAATGGACACGGTCCCCTGAGAGACATACTGTGATAGATCTAGCCAAAATGGGTTAGAAGTCAGCCCTGGAGGAGGGCGTTGGCGTTTTACCAACCCTAAAAACCTCAACGCTTTCCCAGGATTACCCTATTGCAGCTGCCAAGGAGGGATGGGCTCTTTTGGCTAAATTTCGTATCGGCCAAACAACAGGCCGAAAGCTCGATGCGGAGGTCGTTGCTCGTGAAATGCGTCGTGCTCGTGGTGCTGACTGTCTGCGCCTTTTCCAGTCATCAGAACTCCTTACAGCCTCGCAGAGCGCCTCTTACTTTTCACGTCTTAATGCTGCCGCTCGCCAGCAAGATATGAATGAGTTAGATATCCAGGCATCAGAAGAGGAGACAAATTTCACTGGCGCCAGAGACGTGGCGGCCACAGCAAACCAGATCCAGCATCCCATTATGACTTGTATGGCCAGTTCCATCTTTGCTCAATGGTGAAAGGTGATACCTTGAAGATACTCAAGTTACCAACGCTGCAGCGTGTATGCGAGGGCCTGGGTCTAGATATACCACAGCCTCCCGTGCGCAGGAGAGCTCCGTACATGGAACTACTAAAGGACATAACACAGAACTGTTCTTGTCAACAATGAACAAACCTTACGATCCACAAGGACTGTACTGAGGCCTGTTTACAAGAAGGGAGGGTACCGTATCAGTAGGGTTATCCTAGCCCGAGTTAACAAGCAAAATCAAATTTTGATTTCAAGCTCTTAATCATCCAGACACCATTTTTTCCTTGATTTTAGAACGCGTTTGAAGGCAAGACTATAAACAATTCTGCTTAAGGATATTTTAGCGACAGTAGCAACAAACATATCGGAAACTTAAGCGCCAAACTAAATATAAACAATTTTGGTGATTAATTGTTGATCGTCAGTGTGTAGAACATATTTTGTTTCATGGAATTGAAATTAAGTGATTCAGATAGCCGAGTTGTACCTATCTGAGTCTTTACAAGGACAACATATAACCCAGGTGCAAGGGTAACACTCACGCTCAGGTAGGGTTTGTCATCGTAGTGCATTCTGGCTGCATCATAAGCACGCCGATACAAAACAACAAACTTTCGAGTGCTAGAGAAGTCTTATTGTTAGGATAACTGTGGCATTAGGGTTACCCTTCCTTTTTGTTCACAGACTCCTACGACGCCGACCACTCCCCTCTCGCTTGCCGCCAAAAACCATGTGTGAAAAATGGGCAGCAAAAGTTTGGCAACAATTTGTATTTTGCTTGTAAAATACTAAGATAACCGTGACACCTGGAAATAAGCGAGGTTGTATTTGATTTTACAGTATTTGAGAATACTGCTAACTTAAGCTCACTTGTCTGCTAACTCGACTTTTACATTGACAACAGATATAGTATCCCGTCTCCGCATGCGTGACTCAAAGGAGTGTTGCATTACTCCGGGTCTCTCGCGTTTCAACAGCAAAACCACCGTCATAAAATGTCAGTTATGCTTGGTGGTAAAGGTACTTGATTCGAGAAAAATATGGCTTCAGAGGCTGCCTGCGGTGTCATTGGGGTAGGTTCGAGCTCTTGGTATGTATTGCGTTCACTTTGGATCTGAATATGAGCTCCGCACGATGAACCGAGTTGTTTGTAAACATTAAGCGGGCGGAATTAATATTTGCTATAATATTGAGCATAAAACTACAAGAGTCACAAGCGAAATTAACCTGTTCAGCTCGTGAAATTTGTCTTATAAAATCATAGATTATACGCTAATAAGGATATAATGCTGTTGTTTTCGTTGCAACTTATTCAGGAACGTTTGCGACAGGTATGTTTGTGTACTCTTGTCCCATGTGAAATCGACAGATTATCTGTTGACAACTGGTTTTCAAATTTTATCATTGTTTAATTTTTTTCACTCGCAGGCTTTCAATGGTTTCTAAATGACTTATCTAACTTAAGGGATAGATTAGTCGTAAGGTCAAGCCAGAAAATACAAGAGCTTATTTTTTATTTTCCTTAACCTCTAAGTTCAGCGTCCATTTCGTGTTCAAATTATCTGGTCATCTGTGAGTTGCTGCAGAGACGGAAGCGCGTTGAGTTCGAGCTTGAGATTTGGAAGGATAACAGCTAAAGAACAAAACGTTTAGCCCATAGAGTTAAATTTCGAAAAAACAACGTACCAGGAAAGGTTTTACCCACTCAAACTTAGCCAATATTTTACGCGTTTTTAGGATGGCTTGAAAATTCAGAATATTGGAGCATTTGACATATTTCTTACGTTAGACCTAAAGAGGAATAGCTATTCTATACCTGAGTAAACTTTAACAGTAATTGATTAAATTTCAAGACTTAACGAATGCTTCGTCTTTCCGTGTTATTTGGGGCATTCCATTGGGCGGAAAACGCACTTCGACCTCATTTTCAAACTTTCGAATTTTTTTGGAAAATAAAAAAACGCTGGAACTTTAAATTATGATTTTTGAAAACAGTTCACCAAAGGGTATCTTGAGGCGAATTATGAACAATGTGCCAAAATAGTCGCTCTCGCAAGACTCTCAATGCTCTCAGGCAGGAGCTCTTAAAACGCTTGCTGTGTAAGATAAATTCGATGTTAAGTCAGCCCAGAAAAAGTGCAAAGTTGATTTGGACATCAAAGAATAGTATAAGAACTTGCAACAAACTCGTCAAAATATCTCACACAAAGACACATGTAAGCGTAATAATGACAAAAACTTAGTTAAAATACCCTTTGAGGACATTGCTGATAGAGACGGACAAGACATGGTTGATATGGACAAGTTATATATCCATATAATTGACACATTAAACTGTTTCTTAATAGTTTCTTAGTAAGATCATCAATTTCGGCGATTGTCACCTTTTAAAACGCTTGTTGTGTAAGATAAATTCGATGTTAAGTCAGCGCGGACACTTTGTGACCCTCTGCCCTAATCTCCTATGTCTCAGGCTAAATATGAGTGGTGTCACAAATGAAAGAGATCCTGCAATTCCGGGATCTCAGAATTTTCTAGATGGAGAAACAACATGGAAAGTATCCTGTAAGAGAGTTTTGTTTTCCCATTTTTATTTTTATTATTCTTGTTTTCTGTAAGGTTGTATCCTATATCAGGAAGGGAACCTCTTAGCACACACTCTTTAATTTCCCTTTTATCGTGCAATTGACACTGATTGTGATTATTTGTTGGTAGGTACTTGCAAAACAATCAGTTGAAAGACTTACCTGAGGATATTTTCCGCTACAATACCGAGCTGGGAAGGCTGTGAGTAGATCTCTTCGTGTAACTCTAGATTACCGTAACTAACTTCCCAACTAGCCAATCAGAAGCTGTGTCTACTGTCTTGATATCCTGAGACATCAAGTCACTGACCTGATATGGCTACAATATCAGGTCATTTGGCCGAATTTGGGTACGGTAAATACCTAATCGTTCCTTTCTGGTACGCTTTGGCGGCATATCAGGCTGGTTTGGTCTCGCCATGGGTATTTCGGCTAGACTACCTCTCGCAAAAGTACGAACCATGGTTCGGCCAAACTCACCTGGTATGCCGCTGCACGCAATTTAAGAAAGTAAGTCAAAGAATAGTTTGGCAGGTAACAAGTCCGCCTGCGGAACGGCCACAGAACAAGCAACGGCGCGGAGTTCTGTATCCACTTCACTTGAAGATAAATTTGAAATTTTTTTAATGAACCACTAGATAGACGCGAGAATCCAAACTTTATTTCCAATAGGGAGGACGTCAGCGACGTTTTCTTCCTTTTAAAGTTTCGGTCTTGATAATAAAAATGCCACTCTTGTCTTCGAAGCAGTTTCCAATCGTTTTTCCAAGGTGTACTATCTATATATTTCTTTAATCTCTCGCATTTAATTTGGCGAAACTAAACTCTTTGGCTCTCTTAATTCCGTAATGTGTATTTTCTGTGAAGGTTGGACACATATTACGACGTAGAAAACTAGTAAAGCCCTTCAATTCGAAGAAAAAAACTTGAATAAATCAAGTAAAGACAAGAGAGAATCTACACTACCTTCTTCCCTTACAAAACCAATGACATTACAACCTTTCCATAAACCTAGTCTAGTTTAGGGTCGCTGACGCCGCTTTGCTTCGAATAGTCCATTTCGGCTGCTAAAGTTAACAGCGCTATTTAGTTAAGTTTTGGTAAAAACAAAGTTTACCATGAGGATGTGCAGGTGTGAAACAGTAAATTTAAAGAATAATTTTGTTTCAGTCGGGTGAGGTCAACGTCCAGCGATCTGATCTACTCTGATTGGTTAAGTGAGAGCAAAGTGTACAGAGCAAACTTAGTCATGCAAAGAAAACTAATGTGTGTAACAGAAACCGTAATGACACAACACTGTTCAATTGTCTTTCCTGTCAAGATTCGAAACATGTAAAGAACAGACGGAAAATATGCAATACTGATTGAGAAGCCCTTACGATTTCCTTCCATGTATACATTTCGTCTCAGGTCATGATTTGTTGTGGTTGAAAAGGTCCTTTTAATGGCTAAGAAAATTTCCTTTGGAATGTTACGGGTAAACTCCAAATACCAAGGTCTCTTAATTCGCCGACGAGCTGACAGCCTTCTGTAGATTAAATCCAACCATGTACAGGTCTCGTCTTTTAACTCTGCTCCTGTGTTGAGTGATGATTCACAGAAAATGGAAAAAGGATCTTTCCCTCGAGCACGTTGTTCGTAAAGACCTCTTAATCTTTTTGCCTTTTGTTTAACAAAAAAATGCGAAATTTTCCCCCACGTCACTGCATTCTATGAAACAATTGACAGCTGACTCAATGGCTTATCTGTTTTGTCGCTCACCTCGTCACTGGATTCTTGGACCTCTTCTGTGTCAATATGAGTCATTTTTTCGATTCATCTTGAAATGGCACACAAGCCGCCGTTTTGAAATTTGTTTTCAATTTTTATGCGCGCGTCCGTTGATCCGAGATGCAATCACCCTGGCATTTTTGTTGGCGTGTGTGCCCAGGGTGATTGATTGGATACAGAATTTGTGACGTTACATTCTTTGTACCTAATCAGCTGCATCTGATCTTGCAACTTTGATGCTCTCTTACACCGACTTGTTATACCAACTGATCGCTAAAATTGAGTTTACTAGTTCAACTAGGTTATCATATGAGGTACAACGAATCCGAAAACGTTAATTTTTTAGTGGCAGGTCATATGAAGCGAAAATGACCACATACATTTCTTACGGAATGCGCAGAAAAAGTGCAAAGTTGATTTGGGCATCATCCACTCTGACTAGTTAAGTGAGAGCAAAGCGTACAGAGCAAACTTAGTGATGCAAAAACACCCATGTGTGTTACAGAAACCGTAATGACGCAAAACTTTTTAATTGTCTTTCCTGTCAAAATTCGAAGCATGTAAAGAACAGACGGAAAATATGCAATACTGATTGAGAAGCCCTTATGATTTTCTTGCATGCATACATTTCCCCTCAGGTCATGATTTGTTGTGGTCGAAAACGCCCTTTTAAGAGAGAAGAAATTTGCTTTAGAATGTCACAGGTAAACTCCAAATACTTGACGTTTGGTATGTTTCAAGTTAATGAATTTTGTTTTCCAAAATGCGTTTTATTGTCATGTTTGTCACCGCAGTTTGTGTGTTATTTCTTATTAAGCTACGATGGCCAAAGAAAAAGAGCATTTACAATAAGGTAGAAACTGGTTATGATTTTTTGGATGGAGGAAAACGCACTCACCAAATGCTGAATTATTCATATTCACATTGGTTTGCTTACGGTTGTGTTTTATTTTATGGTTGGGGCAACTCTATTATAATATCTACAAAAGTCACGTTTTATGATTAAATTTTCGGAGATTTGGCTCCGTGTTCCATACTGGGTGGTTACTTACAATTTCTATTTTCCTTTAAATGAGTAGAGAAAAACTCGTTAATAGTTAAACAAAAAATTGTAAGTGTCGAGAAAATGGCTTACGAAACAGACAACTGCTTAGCCTTCGGCAAAGTAAACATTGGTGAATATCAAGGACTACAAAATAACGGATTAAAACATCAAAACACAGACGCAATTGTTTGTTTGCATACACGTATGCAGCCGTAGTTTCTTTTTCTTTCTTTTTTTTTTCAATTAACTTTATTTAACACTAACAGACCAAGAAAAAGTAAGAAAAAAAAAAAAAAAAAAAAAAAAAACACTACTTACAATGAGAAATACTTACAATACAATGCGACAGTACAACATTTATCTACTACTTACTTGGTTATAGTTACAGTACTTACATTCCAGCAAACTTTTCCCCCTCCCCCTATTGTATGCATATGATATTATTTAGGCACGATTAACCCCTTTTATAATTTTTGCAATAACCTCTTGGATTTCTACTGTGATAATTTCACATTACTGATAATTTCACATTACTT
Organism: Orbicella faveolata; assembly: GCF_042242905.1. Lineage (NCBI taxonomy): Eukaryota > Metazoa > Cnidaria > Anthozoa > Scleractinia > Merulinidae > Orbicella > Orbicella faveolata. The sequence continues at coordinate 24,012,257 of NW_028301563.1, forward strand.
ACGCAGTCGTAGCTTTAATAACATCGATTGTAAATCGAATTTTGTTGAATACTAACCCAAACACTTTCACGCGACTCTCAAGAGCAAACTACAAAATTCTTGAAAGAAGCGATAGAAACTAAAGTTTCAAGAAACCTAATCAAGATCATTGTGGGAGATTCAGGTCAAGGCAATTTTTATCTTTGAGATGAGACACTGAGTGGCACACTCAGTCCTGGCTGTTTCATCGTCTTGCTCAGTCGAGAGTCCTTTAAAAATATGATAGAATATACGCTTCAAACCGTAGTAAATTAGTTTCTCATATCCATATGCCTCATGTAGACTCATGAGTAAATAAATCAGTCCCCAACCACTGAATAAACAACTCGAATGACCTCTGAGGTCAGGAGGTCACGTGATAAGTCGTTATGTTACTTTTCCCCGGTTTCACATTACACACGTAACGCCGTATTTTAGGACGTTCGCACGAAAATTTTCCAGTGGATAGATTTTTTCTTAATTTTTACAGCAGTCAGATAATGAGTTACTTGTGTCAGAAATGCAAAAACAAAATGGGGGTCACAGACTTTGTTTCCGAGATAAAGCATGTAGAAAACTACCTGATTTTGAAAATTCAGCATGGTTTACAGGGGTTTATAGAAAAAATATCGAATGTGAATCAAAGGAGGCAAATGATCTTACTGGATAGCACCATTGCTTGTGGTTTTTAAAACAGCGACTATCCGGGCCAGATCTCCACACATCGTCAGTTACACGGACTAATATAAACAATGCCCTTGGCAGTGAATGCGTGATTTAGATGGCCGCCGATAAAAGCAGAAACATAGAATATTCCGGAACATTCCGGAACATCCCGGAACATTCCGGAACATTGCATAATTATAATAATTATGAGAAAAATACGCAAAATTAAATTTTCAGCTCTAAAATAAACAAAAATAAACTGGTATCAGCTCGAAAATGAAAAGATGTTATTGCTGATAGAGGAGTCGGTAGTGGAGGGGTAGGAAGCGTTGGGTTTTCATTCAACTGACTACAGTGAGTGCAGACTCCTCTTCTTTGTCGCCAATTGCTTCACGTCGCTTTACAGCATTGTGCTTTTCAACAAAAACATGGACGATTTGAACGATGAATGCCAGGTTATTCATTGCGTCTTCTTTTTTGATCCCTGATTTCTTCAACATCTGAGGTGTTCGTCTAAGCATCATACAGTTGCTTGTTAAGTCAGTAGCCATAGTTTTGTCACTGTTCGGTCTTCATGTTTCTATTCTATCATCCCCAGTTTTCGCGCCGCTCCGCTAGGAACGTCTGACACTATGACCCACCAAGCCTTTCCGGAAGCCCGAGTAACAAACAAGTTATTATTACCTAGTAGTAATGAAAGATTAGGGCAGCGCGTTCACTCGCACGCGCGTACTTCGCATGCCTGGTCTACTCTGGTGGTGTTCGAATGTCTCGATAGAAAACTAGGTTTGATCGAATGCCAGATAACGATCTGCACGTGAAGTTGGACTAGCGATGAATAGATTATAGCCTGCGGTAAAAGTTTTTTTAATTAATTAATTAAGTATTGACTTCTACTGGGAAAAAACATTTTCCAGTTTTAGATCGCCAACACTTGTAACAAATATTTCTTGAGACAATAAAGTTTTGACCAGTGACCCTGCAAAACAGCGCGCGCGTCACTAAATGTTTTTAAATTTTGTGTTTGTATTTGTTCACACTGTCATCAGAGCTCGAGCAGTCCGAACTAGTTTCGACAAGAAACTTAATGCCAAAGAGTTTCTATTTCTATCTCACGGAGAAACTATTTCTTCATGAGAAATCGTGTATACGCATATCTTTGTATTGACGCAATGAATTGAATAAAGACATCACACTCGTGTACCCATATTTTTAGGTCTGATTAAGGAGTTCGAACGCCGCCACCTTGGTTTTCTGTGAAGAACGAAATCTGGGAATAAGGGACAGTCACGTAATTAAACTAATGGCGAACGACTGGAAGGAATGGATTACTCAACTTAGTTGTTAGCCTTCACTTATTGGAGTGACTTTCATTCTTCTTTCTTTTTTTTTTTTTTTCGTTATGTTTCTATTTTTATTTTCCGAGCTAATACGAGTTCATTTTCGTTTGATTTAATTTTTAAAAATTTAATTTTGCATATTTTTTGCATAATTATTATAATTATTCGATGTTGCGGGATGTTTCGGGATTTTCCGGAATGTTCCGGAATGTTCCATGTTCCTGGTTTTATCGACGGCCGATTTAGAGGCACGAAAGGAACGAGCTGAAAACGCGAATCTCACGCGAAAAAAAATAAGCTTTGCTCTTGCTGCTCGTATATCACCAGCCTTTGCTAACTAAAACGACACAGCCTGTTTTTCTCTGTTTTAGTCATTTCATTCACTTATGACGCTCAATTCTGCTGTTTATGATTAGGTTTTAGAAGTAGTGCTAATCCACCCCCACCCCACTCTCGAGAAAAGTAATTTTAAAAGTCGTGGCAGCTAATACTCCCGAAAGCAGAATGCGATCTGCGTTTGTATTGAGAGGCACTAGCCCGCGAGCAGGCATATATTGTAGAAGAGAAAGTAGGAAAGGAAAAAAGGAATTAAAAGTGCCACCCAAGCCTGTTCGCTGTGAAAAAATCTACCTGGACATACTTAGAAAGCCATATTAGCATTAAAACGGATGAACTCTGTGCTGCTGTAACTGAGGATCATGTATTAAATGTTTGTTTAATTTTTCATGCTGCTCTTGACAGATATCGCAATAACTTTATAAGGAAGTGAACATGTTTGATTTGTATTAACAAGCGCATCTTAAAACTATTAAGATTACAACTTTAACAAGTAAATAATAAATGTCTGACACTTTTTTTGACGCTTTCAACGACACAAGCAAATATTGAACTTCCTCAAGATATATGATTGTAAAGTTTTACAGTAATCAAATGAGATGGAATGTCTTCAAATATGGCCGGGATAGGAAATTGAACGGTAAATTTGGAAAGAAAATCTTAAGCCATATAACAGAAATTTCAGATTAGAAAAATAAAAGAATGAAACAAATGCAACTAAGCCTTTATTTATAAATAAGCCCTTCAAGTCTTTACAACGAGAGTTTCCTTCTCCTAAATTCAGACCATCTATCAAACATCAACCGAACGTGATTTAATAAGATACCCTGCGCCGATTGTGATTGGTGTTATGTAAGCAAAACTGGCCGGTGTCTTGAAACTCGTAAGAAAGAACATATCAGGAAGTTCAAAACATGTACTAATGGTCAAACATTGCGAAACATGCGTGGTCATTCGACCATTGCATAGATTTTGATAATTCTAGTGTCGTCGACAAAGGCTTTTTTCGCATTAGAAAAACTTTTGAGGCTTGGCACACCTCTGCTACGAAGCATGCTGGCAATAATTCTAAGCCGATTCCAAACCAGAATAGTATTCTTTTGTAAACAATAGTCACCTAATTTACACATTTTTACTTTTCTCTTGTTCTTCTTCTTATTTTTATCTCGCCTTTTCTTGCATATATTCTATCATTCTGCATTCCATTTTTATCCGTCGAAGGCTGTAGATTGAAGGCCGAAAGGTCATGTTCTTTTCAAAAAATTTTAGCTAGCGAACATTTTTATCGTAATTTTGATTTCGTTAAAGTTGTTTCAAAAACGCTCGACCGAGCAAAAGTCTTAACTTTCACATTCCATTGTGGCAAGAAGAATGAAGCTTCTGAGAAGAGGATGATAGACCGGCTAGAAGTCAGTGAAACTAAACCTTTGCACCTCTTTACCCGTGACCCGCGCTGATTAGACAGTCTCGATATCAACGGTCCACCGCAGGCAGCGTGAACTTTTACCATTATTATTTCCTGAATTTCTAGTTTTAGTTTGTTTAAGTATTTATTTATTCTTTCAATTCATTTTTAAATTTTATTTTATTTTGAATTTTTCTTTGCATATTTACTATTTTTTTTTTTTACTATTTTTAACACTCCGCACCCCGCACTCCGCGTTTTTGGAACAGCCTTCAGATAACGCCTTGTCATAAAAATACACAGGTCATCACTTTTTTGAAATTAAAGTGCGTCATGTAGTCTAGCGTCTTAAAATGTTTTTGTTCTTGAGAAGCAAACACATAAATCGATAATTTCTTGTTGTTTCTTTGAAGTGCGTAGACAGAAAGTAATTAGATTAACAAATCATCTGCACTTTCTGTAAAAAATCATGAAGATAATTCAAAAAAGAAACAAAATAAATCGAGGGAAAATGTTCAACAATAAGGGACCGTTCATTTTTTATGAGGGAGGTGGGGCTAGTGGGATTTGGGAAGCACCATTTAAAAATCACATGACCCCCCCTCAGCTTACCAATTTTTTCACATGGCCGCCCCCCTTATAGCGGTTATTTTTTGGGATGCCCCCCCCCCCAAAAAAAAAAAAATTGAACAAACAATATTTAGATTTCAACTTTTTAATATTTCTCTATTATCCCCCTACTTCACGTTATTGTGCTCACTATGAAGACAATATTTACAATCCCTATACTACAGAGAGCTGTTGTTTAAAAAACAAATCAAAAGAAAGAGAAGTCAATTTCGGATCTCCTAGGTATGGCTCGCCCTGAGCGTGTGGCATTTGGCCTCTCATTGGCATCTTCCTCGTCTGAATTGATGAATGCAAGAATGACGTCACTTGAGTCATCTTCTCCCCCAGAGTCAATGGCATCACTGTCATACTCATCATTGTCACTTTCATCCGTTTCACTGCTGTCAGCACTTGCCCTGTTGTCATTTTGTGTCAATGTCCTGGCATTTCTCAGTGTTGGTTGGCCTGCTCTGAGAGGACTCTTCTGCTGCAAGCATGAATGTCTTACAATTGCCTTTACTTTCTCACTGTTGCTGCTTTTCAAATGCTGCTTCAGCCCGAGGTGATTCAAGTACTTGTTTAGTTCTGGAACACGTAGCGTTTTAAGCTTGGTTAGATCTTCGCGCAACTCAGTCCAAGGATAATCCTCATATGATTTATCTTTTGCGTCCCTACTTAACTTTGCCTTTTCTTCAGCTCTCTTCTTCCTTTTAAATTCCAGCACTTCAAGATGCTGAAGATAATCCACCACAAACTTTGATTTGACAATAAACTTATCTGCAAATAGAGCAACGCTCTCTGGGTGAGATAAAACCAGCCTGCCACTTCCATGCTCTTTCTTCGTTTGGACCCTTGGCTGCCAGTCATCTGGATCACGCCCTTCTTTTGGGGTCTTCTGGTAGGAGAGGTAGTGGTATTCCGGTAGGCAGGAATGGTCAGGAACTGGTTTAAGAAAAAGAAGCAATCTCTCTAAGTGCGGATGGCTGTTCAGAAAGGGCGAGTGAGTTTTCCATGCCAGGGTACCAGTTGAAGCCCAGTGATGGAAGAAAATTGAACTTCTCCATCAAAGAGCACAGAGCAATGGTGGAAAAGTTGAATGTCATATTGAAAGATGTAAAGGAACACGATTCCACACTCTTTCAGTCCAATGGGCTTGCTTTAAAGCAGGGCGAAGAATTTGCCCACAGTTTTAATGTAAAACCGATCAAATGTATAGAAGCTATGTTGACGAAGGTCACGCAAGACATGGAAGCACTAGAAAATAAGAAGAGCAATTATAACAGCATATTCAAGGGCATACTCAAACAGCACATCAACAAAAGGAGAAGGAAAAAAGAAAACCGCAGAAAGTCAAATGAAAAAAAAAAGAGGAAGCGGACTGAAAACAACGTCCAACGAGTTTATGGAATCTGTGTTGGGAACCCGCTAGGAAATGATCTTCCACAATTCCTTGTGTACCCTCCTAGAGCAGCCGTCCCGGAAGAGTGTATTAAAGTTGAGGATGTTGCCACGTCGTTATTTAGAAGAGATGGGCCATACATCGCACAGCTCTTGGAAGGGAATTATTTCACCAATGCTGCAAGAAGCAGAATCACCACCAACCCTGAGCAGGAAGTCAGAGATTATGTTTACACCTTCATGTACCCTGAAGAGTACACTCTGACGGAAAGCATTGCTGCTTCTTGCAGCATTGGTGAAAGAGACTCCCATAGCAGCACAAGCGGCGACGAAGAACTCGACGACAGCGAAGATGAAGATGAGTGCCAGTGAAAGTTGCATTCGAAAATAACAGTGTTAAATACTTTGTTTCAGTATCTACAAATGCTTTTTGTCGCCAAACGTTTTTTTAAAGCAGAAGGAAAGTTTGTAATAAATTTGTATCCTGCCTTCTATGTTTATTCTATAGCAATTTTTTTGATATTCAGACATTATGCCATTTTAAAGTTTTACTAAAATATTTCACGTGACCCCCCCTTTTTCCCTTATTTTTTTGGGATGGCCCCCCCTCGAAAGCCATTTTTTTTCGCATGGCCCCCCCCCCCACCTTATAAAAAATGAACGGTCCCTAAGCTGGCGAAATTTCAGTCCATCGGTTGAGGGACTGCAAATTTGGAAATTAAAAGGTGGGCCTATCTTCGCGAAATTTTCGATCGAAATAAAAGCGAAAAGTTTTGTTTGGTTGGTTTTTGGTGGCGTCATCCTTGTAAAGTATTCTAACGCCTTAACGTCAATGTTAATTCATTCCAGAAAGGGATCACCTTGCTCTAACAATAGGTGATTGGCAGGTAACGTACGGCAGGACGAGCTCATGGCGGCAATTGTCTTTTCAGTTTACCTCATCTTCCGATCGTGGTTGGTAAATTCAAAATTATTGCTCCATGTCTAAAAACACCATCAAATCTCGTGTTACTAAACATAGTTTTCTTTCGCGTCACTAATTTTCATGGAGATGCTGGTTTATGCGAGTGAAATATGCCGAAAGTAAAGACAAAGTCCTGAGCACATTCCTAAACACGGAACCACAGGCGAGAGCTCTGAGAGAAATACAGTACAGTGAAGTCACTTTTAAGTTAAACAGCGTAATTTCATTAGTTAAAAAAAAAAGTTTCACTAAAGCCAGTTATGTATTTCATTGACGCTTACTGAACAATTAAATGGTATTATTATATTTGTGATCATTTCTTGTTACAGTTGTGATCTTTGCTACATTTGTGAACAATTGTTATTAGACTTGTGACCTTTGTTACATTTGAGGCCGATTGTTATTACTCTTGTGACCTTTGTTATGTTTGTTACTAGTTAATACATTTGTGCCTTCAACAGGGGTTGAGTAGAAAGTGCTCCCAATCCGTCTATTTGCTTACCAAACACAGGTTTGCGTAGGGTGGCTACCCTTACAGAAGCCTGCCATTCCATTTGTGCCTTCAACACCCCGCCTCGTCCCGCCCTTAGAGGCCAACGAACATTGTGGCGAAACCAGATTACTAGCGGTCTCCGCTTTGATACCTTAATAAATATGATATAGGAGACGGATAGGAAGAGCTGCCGGACCTTTAAGAACGCTAATGAGAATTAAAAAAAAAAAAGAAAAAAACATCACGTTTACGTAGAACCTGCGACGCCCAACTCTTTAACTCTATTGGCATCTTCACAAAATTGTTTCGGGGTCGAATAAATAAAGCAGTGCTGTCAGAGTTTATATATCATCCAAGGGAACAGTGTTCCACTTTTAACCCAAAACATTCACCTTAGAGATTGTCCTCACATTTTGAGGTTACATCCTCCACTTTTAATCTGCTTGAATGACCTTTTCGACCAGTGTTACACAGGCTGAAACAATATTAGATTTACTAGTTTTAAAATACGCTTAAAAATGTTGATTTCAATTAAAGGAAATGTTACATTGTAACAAAACAACGCATCTGTTTTTGGCTGAGATTTCCGAACTAATAAGAAACTACACGTAAGGTGAAAATATCTTAATGTAAGATATAAAAAGTAAATTAACTACCAAAAATAGGTCAATTGCGAGGAAATAATTTGAATATTGCCTCATTTTACTTACCGGATTCTATTGGAACTGAAGCTTGAAACTCCTGATATATTTCTTCCGACACCTGTTTGTTTACCCGACGAGGATTTGTTTAAGTTTTTCGCTACATCACTGTAAGATGGGTGAGAACACTGGACTTGAACTTCTGGTAATGTGTTGTCAACTGGTATCTGTGCTTTGGACATAGGGTAATCCTTTCCCTGTCTTCCTCTGATAGTGAATGGAATCCGGCGCGATGAGAATAACATCAGCCTCGTTAATCTGTGTCCTGAAGCCTTGACTTCGACTGACACCCAGATTATTTAAATAATCTGTTAAATCCTTTCTGCATAGTTTTAGAGGAATAACATAAAGCTCACTTGGCGCGTATGGTGTTGGACCGCACACACTGTCAACAGCTGAAAATGAGCACCTCATTTTGCGTTTTACATTACACTCAAGAGGAAGGGGGTGACTCTATTGTTTTCCGGTATTGATTCGTGACCGACTCGTCGCAGCCATTGTGACGTCACATAGCAACGAGTGAGCGCTTGGAGTGGCCTATTCAGATTACGCCATTGAAGAAGGACGACAGAGGTTAACAAAGACAAAAAACAGGCCTAATATCGCTTTTGTTCGCTAACTAAGTGTAGGTGTCTACAGTTTGTTGTTGCTTTTTTTCTGTGTGCATAATCTGTTTTAGCTTTATGCACGCGTAGTAGTGTATTCTTCTTGATATTTATTGCGGGTAAGTGGCGGGACCGCCATCTTGAAAACCGAACCAGAAAAATCTACGTTAAACGTTCGCGTTTTCTCTCTGAAAAGTCCTACCAATAGTCTTGTTAATAGGAGGTTTTATGCATTTATAATATACGTTTAATCTGCGTGTCTCCCTGTGTCGATTGAACCGGCCGTTTCTCTCATCAATCCATTTGAGTGTTGTTTATTTCTTGATTTCCACCAAAATTTCCCTGCGATATGATCGGTTTATATCTGTTTTCGAGCACCTCTGTTGGTAGTTATCAGGCCTTTGAATTCAATTCTTGGTGTTTCGACTTTATTGGCCTTTTGTGTTGTAGTTGTGTCCGCTGTACGGTGGAATTTGTTGGCTTTAATCGTAGAGCAGTTTTCTTTTCTCTTTTTTTTTTGTTCTTTTTTTTTGTGTTCGCTTTTGTTGTGAAGGTTTGTTGGCCTTGTTTTTCTATCTAGTTTTTTTTCCTTCTCGGAACAGATAATGTTCACGGAAAACATAGAAATATGCCATTGTTTGGCACCAAATGAAGGCTACTTTTCATAAAACCTGCATTACCAAATAAAACATGGATTGATTGAATCCGTTTTCCCTCAGACACTGGAAGTCCATAAGCTTCATTCTCCTTGAGTGTGCTTAGCAGCTAAAAATCATCATCATCATCATCATCATTATCGTTGAATATTAACCCAGAATAACCCTTCAGTATAAAGTACTGTTATCAGCAGGGTCCTGCTACGCTCTCATTCTGACCATATCTGGTCATACAAACCCTGCCTGTTCCATTTTTAGTGGTTTTATTTGTAGTTAGTGTTATAGCAGTCAGGGCTGAAAACCTTGATATTGGCCTTAGAGAATTCCCCCTATTTTGCTTTGTTTTGTGTCTTCATTGGTCGATGTTCAGTTATCCTTGTGTAAAAATGGTTGAATTTCACCACCCTAGCTTTCTCTTCACTATGGCATTAAAGTGAAAAGGTTGGTTACATTTATTTTGGTTGCTGATAAAACAGAAAAGTCACATTTTTTTTCCATCCCACCAAAGTATAACTATCTTAAATTTGAGATCTCCAATTATTAAACTTGCCAATTGATTTTTACTAGCAATCAAGCTTAGGTAAACCTTTACATGACTTTGTGCCCTTAAAGAAATATGTTGGGCAGTCATAATCAATGGAAGTTTAACTGGAGGTTTGGAAGGGCCCCCAAGGGGGTGCATAAATGAAGCAGGAACTTGTAAATTTGACAGCATGATTGAACAATATATGTGAAAAATATGAAGTTCTCATATGCATGTCTTGACAGGACAGGTGTTAAAGAAGAAGGGCGGTGGGGGAGGGGGGAGGCATCCAGCCTTTAAAGGGTAAATGTTCATCAGAATCCCTAAGTAATACCTGGTGTGGCATTCTAAAAGGGAGTTTGTGCATCATGAAATGACTGTTCCTTCCAGTGGCATTCCCTGCAAAAAAAAAAGAAAGTGTCTTTCATAACCTGTTTTCAGTGGAATGCAAGTATTTACATGAACAAAAGGGAAGTATTAGCTGATTATGACAGTAGTAGTATAGCTGTCAAATTACCCGATTCCAACCTCGTTTTTAATTTATAGAAAATTGCCGCCAATAAAAGGGTGAGAAAACATGACGTTACCTTTACGTCAACAGGTGGCTCAGGCGGCGAAACTGGTGGGTGGCCCGCATAGGTTAGGGTAAGTGGGCGGAAAATAAATGGATTCAAGATGGCCGCCGCGTATACCCCATACCCAATACCCTCTCGCTGGGTCTGACGTCACGGCAAGGGGGGATGCCCCCTCAATAGGCTGAGGTCATGGAAAGGGAGATACCCTCTCTGATAAGAATATAAAAAGCTGATATAAGAAGATTCCTGATAGGCTTTTTCTTATAATTATTCTTAAAGCAATGGAGCATTTTAATCCTTACCGCAATTACGTTCTATCTCTGATAAGAAATGCTACAACAGAATTTCTGTGGCCTTGTTATTAGACGCCTTTCCGTAAGACATCATGTAAAGATCACATGAGAATTGTCTCTTCCCTTTTACGTTTTCCTCCACCGAAATTTACATGCTTCGTAAGTGTTTTTCACTTCCGGGGACAAATCGAAAGAGTTCTCAGACAAAAAAAAAATGAAAACGGGGTTAACTTGTGAGTAGAAGACACCGCTGGGGAAGAAGTCGCCTGTCATAAGACAGTCTGGCCTGTCATAAGACAGTCTGGTCTGTAAAGTTCGACACACATGAGGGGACAAATGGCTAGGACATTGATTTGTTTAAAAAGAAACCTTGTTATGGTTTGAAAACATACTTGGAGGCGTTTATGAATAAAGGCCCTGGTTTATTATTTTTATCTTAATTTTTTTTTTTCGAAAAACATTGTCGTGTGGTGTGAGTACGTTCCAAGAAAGGTATTAAGGTGCCTACCCAATGCCATTTTGCTTGATTTACACCGAAGACAGCGTTGAGGATATATTATGAATATCGAAGTGCAAGAACAGAAAGTTTGCCAGTCGTTGGACCAGTTGATCCAAAACATCACCCAACTGATCAATACGTTGGTGTCCAACGTGGTTGAGAGGTCACCGCAGTTATACATGAAAACCAAGCTTCCCTTGTTGAGTTGCACTGTTAGATTATCCCAAGTAGTGGTGAAGATGCAACAAGCCTGGAAGCCATGGCAGAACCAGCATCTATTCCAGTAGAGATCGCTATTCCTTTGGAAGAACGGATCCACGATCAAGTCCCTCTGCCATCACCACAGACAGTACATAAAGAAAACACCGTGTAAAAAAAAAAAAAAACAAAACAAAAAAACAAGGATGCAAACATGCCTCTAGAGGCCATTTCGCTCTTGGAAGGAACGTGATTCAAAGCAGCAGCTGTGCAATTGGAGCCCGACGTCTTGCACTCCTTGGATTCGCTCTATGCCTTCTACCATTGTCAATGGTGGTGTAACAGTCACATGTACCGTGTTTTCAAGGTATACCAGGCTCTCTTCAATGGGATGGCCTTACTAGTGGTGGCTGCTGGTGCGATTACCAGTTCCATATTCGCGAATACCATCTGTTCAAACCCCAAGGCGCGTGAGAACGAGTACCTGCTGTTACCATCGAATCCCACTTGTTAACTCCATCGAGTGGAAGTGTATGATGTTTAACAACGAACACCCAATACACTGAAAAATTTATAAAATGAAGTGTGTGGTGAGACGTTTCGTCAGATCATACAGATCAGAAAGGGGTACAATAAGAGGGACGTTAGTGATGTTGAAAAGATAGCGGAAGAAGAAGAGCACGGTGAGGATAACGAATGTGAAGAACCAGAGGACGAATCAGAGGACGAAGAAGATGACAAACCAGAGGAGGAAGAAGATGAAGAACCAGAGGGGGAAGAAGATGAGGAAGAAAATCCATGGGTGGCCATTGGAGATGAAGTCGAGGAGCGAAATAAAGAAAAACTATCATCTGGCTATCTGAAACATGGAATCACGCTGCCAGTGATGAATCCACCAATGTTTTGGTTAGACACGCCCCCTTACTCCCGAGCCAGAGGGTGGTTACTTAAAAATTTCCTTTTTTCTTTAATTTGGTAGAGAAAAATTCGTTGATAGTTCAGAAAATATTTCTAAGAGTCATAAAAATGGCAACGACCGTTGCGAAACGGACAACTGCTCCGAAGGCTCAGTGAATATTTGCCAATGTTCACTGAGCCTGAGGCGAATAATTGTTTTTTTAATTTTCAGAGGTGAATATCAAAGAATAAAATAACGGATTAAAACATGACAACATAGACGCAATTGTTTGTTTGCATACACTTATGCAACCGTAGTTTTAATGATAAACTTACATGTGCATCGATTGCGAATCAATTTACTTATCGAGTTTAGCAGTAAAACGAACAAACGAAACAATACGAGAAATGAATTCATCCGGTACCTTTGTTTTATCGTTGCTGACTTTATTCACAGTTGTCATCATCGTCTAAAAATGATTAGCTTTTTAAATTTCGGTCAATCGATCTCACCTAGCTGCAGGTGATCACTGAGTTTGCGATTCTATAATGCCTTGATTACGAGTTCTTAAAAGGATTTTAAGTTCAAGGGCGCAGCGTTCATTTTGAAAACTCTCCATTCTTTTAAATATTCTGGACTTGGAATGGTGCCTTCCGAATAAATGAAGAAATTATTCAGAAACTGTACGCTATGTTTACTTGGAAATCTCTCAGTCGTCCAAACGAGGAGGAATATCGAGACTCTGGTCTATGGGTCTTTTATTTGCCAGAAGTCTATCTTGCATGATCTCCGTCTAACTTCACTACTTCCACTTGGCTGCTGCCTCTACTTAAGTAATTGACTGACAAATGCACACGTACTTAAATATCACAGCGGTAGCTATGTGGCCACATGGGACAACTGAACTTGAAGGATGCGAAGTACACATGAAATAATTCATATTTGAACTGCGGTTGTAGATGAAAGTGAAGAATGATTATCGCAGTAAATTTTCCAATTTAAGCAATTGGAAAGAAGAAGCCTGAAAAAAAATCGGGACTTCAACGGGATCCGAACCCGTGACCTCCGTGATACCGCGATATCGGTGCGATGCTCTACCAACTGAGCTATGAAGCCACACATTGGGAGCGAGGTCAATCAATTAAGCTGATATCTTCCCGTGAGGAGTGAAATGATGTGCAGTATACATGAAATAATTCTTTCCAATTGTTGAAATTGGAAAATTTAAGCAATTGGAAAGTAATAATAATCAAATCGTTCTAAATTGTCAAAATTTTCAAAATTGTATAAGCCCTATAACACAAGCCTAGATATGGCCTTGTCTCTAATACGTGGCTACCCGTGGGAGGGAGGGTGTAAAGGAATTCGATGCTAAATCAAGCGGTAGATGTTAATGGCAGGGATCTTTTATACAATAACCCAAGTTATTCTCGCATTTTGATTGGTTCTCGCCTATGATCTATTAGAGGACAGACGCACGATTGACGTCATTATTACAACGCTTTTCCCTCTGTGTTTTAAAATGGCGGAAAATTTTAACAATTTAGATAATATTTTACGTGACTGGGCAAAGGATAAAGTACAAAAAAAAGCCTTGTCGAGGCATTGAACAGGTACGAGAAGCAGTAACAAAAAAGATCAAACCGTTTCTTTTCTAAGATATGACTTAGAAAAAATACTAGAGCAGTCTCAGTCGACAGTCGAGCGAGACTAAACCAAGAACAAAATTGATCTTGGTAAGCCGAGAACCACTGCTTTATCTCAAATTTAACAAGCCTGATAAACAAAATATTGATGAGATTAATTTATTTAACAAATTCAACATTTCTCATTCTCAAGTTAACTGTTGATACACTAATTGATGTCAAGAATAAAACATCGAAACATCACTTCTTGAAATCAGTTTAAATAAACAGATAACCTTGCTTTCCGACATGCGAATGCTCCGGCCCGTTTCAGGGAACAACAGCAAGCAAAATATAGCAAACTACAGCTCACGGTCAGCTTTATCACAGTTAAAAGGTGTCTCCGACACTATTTTAAACTCATATGAGAATCACCAACCACAGACGACACAAATTTCCTCCATCACTAACGCTCCTTTCATTCAAAACTCGAATCGAATAGCCTCCAGGTTAACTGCAACCGCAAGTTTTCCCAGCGTATCGTGAAAAGCTGGACCGGTCACGTGCGTATGATTAGCCAATCAAAGTCGAGGACTTAGGATTCTTGCCCGCTCAGATGCTTGAGAAAAAAATAAGTGTTTTTTATCATTTTTCCTCAGAATGAACACTTCGAACTCTTGCATTGCTCTCTGTCCAACGCTTAAATCAACGTATAATTGAACACCGTTATTCAGCCATCGGAAAACACCTTGAAACACAGCAAGGGAACAACAAAACAGAGACTGGCCACCTTTTCAAAGTTCTGAGGAAATGTAACAGCAAGTTCGATTGCTAAGTCTACGAGATTCCGTACGTAAAGGATCGACATCAAGCGTTCTCTTAACACGCAAACCGACTCCATTCGCGCCAAACTGTTTACGTAACACTTTTGCACACGTTTTTCTGTATTGCGTTTCCTACCTTGAGAATTATACGCATAGGACCCGCAAATATTTTATGTATTGTTCATATGTTATATACTCTAAGTAGACGTTATACTTTTTCACTTTTTACCTTGATAATGGAAACCGAAACCTTGTTAGTTGTTTAAATGTGTTTTACAAATCTTTTAGGGTTAAACTTCTTGTTCTACTTGATAGCAAAAATCACAAGCGAACTTAGGATCCACTTTGTTTTTCCCCGTAGCGTGACGTTGAAAACTAGAATTTTTGCGGAAAAGTTTAGCCCGGATAATAGTAAGGATTTGGCGAGTTTGAAATGCTCACATCGTAAAAAAAACGATGTCACATCTAAAATATGCTATTCTGCTGTCCAACTAACTATTTTGGCAGATCTTTCAGTAAATCAAGGCTAAATATCGCAGAAAGTGGGAATAAAGTGATATTCTTCGTTAAAAATTTTGGCGGGAACTGATTCTGGCTAATGATTTCTTTGGGGACTTTGCAAGACCAGTTACTCCGGCTTACTTCAAATTTTTAACAATTTTAACTAAACTGGATAGTGATGGCAGTGTAAAAGACTGTCAAAAAAAAAAAAAAATTTTCTGTAGAAATAAAATACCGCACTTTTGAAAAACGAGCCGCTGAAAATGGCTAAAATTGAGTCACGCCCATTAACGATTCAGCGGCGATAGATGGCACCTCAAGAAAAGCGTAGGATTAAAGCGAAAAACCTCAAATGTATCTCAGTCAACCAATAAGGGGACAAATATTATCGCAAAAAATAAGACTTTCTGGAATTTGTAAGAAGTATATTTTAGCCTCACCTAAACTTGCCGGAAATTTCGGCCATTTTAGACCGCTTGCGAGGCCAAAATTATGATGTGGTGATATCTCGAAGACAAACTAACATCTACCTCGTTAAGTGCCACGGTTTTTAATCTTTTCGGATAGCTTTTATACTGTGAAAATTAAGATGAAGATAAACACCCGACCTCAATCTTTTCCTGCTGCCCGATTTTCTCTGACAATGACACAACTGAGATACGAAACTTCATATTTTCAACTAACGCCATTTTCGTCTATAGGAGTACGTTATATGTAATTAGCAAGACGAAAGTCATATTTTGAATACAATTTGCCCATATTTGTCCTTAAGACACTGAAGCAAGTAAAAGACGAGTGAAGAGTAATATCTTTAGCTGAATATATTGCAGCAGAAACCGTGTTATATTTTCAACATCTTTGCAAGAGGTGATGTGTGATGATGTCTGAAGTGTGCCTATATGTAAAGTGAAGCTTTGGAGCTGCCGGACTGGCTCATAGCTGCCGGACCTTATCCCAGTTTCTATAGTATGAAGCGGCTAGGAGTATTTCTACTTCCCCTGGAGTGGAAGCTAGTCCACCGCAGGTCACTCCCCCGAAATTTGTCAGCTTTTCCCAACAATTCGCTGGTACCCATTTATACTCCTGAGTGGAGAGAAGCTCTGTGTGAGAGTTAAATGTCTTGCCCAAGAAAACAACACAGTGTCTCCGGCCAGGGCTCGAACCAGGACCGCTCGATCCGGGGACGAGCGCACTAATCATGAGGCCACCGCGTCTCTATTTATATGATAAGTTGAGATTCAAATAAAATAAACTAGTCATAATTTTTGAAAGATTTTCAATAAAAGAATATGGACAATTCTCTCATCCTTCTAGTAAAAATATGTCCTCAAAGACCAATTAACTCACGATTTTACAAGCACACCGGCGCACTTGCAGCCTACACTCTGTAAACAGGAGCACTGAGCTGCGGAACGTAGCCTGTCGCCAACTTAAAACGACAGACTTATTATTTTGCACAGTAACTGTTATCACTCGTATCGGACTGGTTCCAGAACCACTTGAAAATTTATTTATTGAATACAGAATTTCTCAAATTACATTCCTTGTACCCAATCACCGCGTTGCATCTGATCTGGCTTCTTTCATGCTCTCTTACACCGACTTGTTTTACATTGATATGCTAAAATTGAGTTTACTAGATCAACTTAAGGTATTATATGGGGCGCAACGAATCCGAAAATGTTAATTTTAGTAACAGCTCATATGAAGCCAAAGTGACCACACACATTTCTCACGAAATGCGCTAAAAAAGTGCAAAATTGATTTGCACATCAAAGAATACTATAAGAATTTGCAACAAATTCGACACAAAATGTGACACGAAGACAAATGAAAACGTAATAATGACAAACACTTAGTTAAAATACCCTTTGAAGACATTGCTGATAAAGACGGACAAGACAAGGCTGATATGGACAAGTTATATATCCATATAATTGACACATTAAACTGTTTGTGACTCTCTGCCCTAATCTCCTATGTCTCAGGCTAAATATGAGTGGTGTCACAAATGAAAGAGATCTTGCAATTCCGGGATCTCAGAATTTTCTAGATCGAGAAACAACATGGAAAGGATCTTGTAAGAGAGTTTTGTTTTCCCATTTTTATTTTTATTATTCTTGTTTTCTGTAACGTTGTATCCTATATCAGGAAGGGAACCTCCTAGCACACACTCTTTAATTTCCCTTCTATCGTGCAATTGACACTGATTGTGATTATTTGTTGGTAGGTACTTGCGAAACAATCAGTTGAAAGACTTACCTGAGGATATTTTCCGCTACAATACCGAGCTGTGGTCCCTGTGAGTAGATCTTTTCGTGTAACTCTAGATTACCGTAACTAAATTCCCAACTAGCCAATCGGAAGCTGTGTCTACTGTCTTGATATCCTGAGACATCAAGTCACTGACCTGATATGGCTACAATATCAGGTCATTTGGCCGAATTTGGGTACGGTAAATACCTAATCGTTCCTTTCTGGCACGCTTTGGCGGCATATCAGGCTGGTTTGGTCTCGCCATGGGTATTTCGGCTGGACTACCTCTCGCAAAAGTGCGAACCATGGTTCGGCCAAACTCACCTGGTATGCCGCTGCACGTAATTTAAGAAAGTAAGTTAAAGAATAGTTTGACAGGTAACAAGTCCGCCTGTTGAACGGCCACAGAATAAGCAACGGCGTGGAGTTCTGTATCCACTGCACTCGAAGATAAATTTAAACCTCTTTTATGAACCACTAGATATACGCGAGAATCCAAACTTTATCTCCAATAAGGTGGACGTCAGCGACGTTTACTTCTTTTTAAAGTTTCGGTCTTGATAATACAAATGCCACTCTTGTCTTCGAAGCAGTCTCCAATCGTTTTTCCAAGGTGTACTATCTATATATTTCTTTAACCTCTCGCATTCAATTTGGCGAAACTAAACTCTTTGGCTCTCTCAATTCCGTAATGTGTATTTTCTGTGAAGGCTGGACATAAATTACGACGTAGAAAACTAGTAGAGCCCTACAATTCGAAGAAAAAAACTTGAAAAAATCAAGTGAAGACAAGAGAGAATCTACACTGCCTTCTTCGTTTACAAAACCATTGACATTACAAGCCTTTCCATAAACGTAGTCTAGTTCAGGGCTGCTGACGCCGTTTTGCTTGGAATAGTCCATTTCGGCTGCTAAAATTAACAGCGCTTTTCAGTTACGTTTTGGTACAAACAAAGTTTACCATGAGGATATGCAGGTGTGAAACAGTAAATTTAAAGAATAATTTTGTTTCAGTCGGGTGAGGTCAACGTCCAGCGCTCTGATCTACTCCGATTGGTTAAGTGAGAGCAAAGTGTACAGAGCAAACTTAGTAATGCAAAGAAAACTTATGTGTGTAACAGAAACCGTAATGACACAACATTGTTCAATTGTCTTTCCTGTCAAAATTCGAAACATGTGAACAACAGACGGAAAATATGCAATACTGATTGAGAAGCCCTTACGATTTCCTTCTATGCATACATTTCCTCTCAGGTCATGATTTGTTGTGGTTGAAAAGGTCCTTTTAAGAGCTAAGAATATTTCCTTTGGAATGTCACGGGTAAACTCCAAATACCAAGGTCTCTTAATTCGCCGACGAGCTGACAGCCTCCTGTAGATTAAATCCGACCATGTACAGGTCTCGTCTTTTAACTCTGCTCCTGTGTTGAGTGATGATTCACAGAAAATGGAAAAAGGATCTTTCCCTCGAGCACGTTGTTCGTAAAGACCTCTTAATCTTTTTGCCTCTTATTTAACAAACAAAATGCGAAATTTTCTCCCAGGTCACTGCATTCTATGAAACAATTGAGAGCTGACTCAATAGCTTCTCTGTTTTGTCGCTTACCTCGTCACTGGATTCTTGTAGCTCTTCTGTGTCAATACGAGTCATTTCTTCGAGAACATCTTCAAATGGCACAGAAGCCGCCGTTTTGAAATTTGTTTTCAATTTTTATGCGCGCGTCCGTTGATCCGAGATGCAATCACCCCTGCAGTTTTGTTGGCGTGTGTCCCCAGGGTGATTGATTGGATACAGAATTTGTGGCATTACATTCTTTGTACCTAATCAGCTGCATTTGACCTTGCAACTTTTATGCCCTCTTACACCGACTTGTTATACGAACTGATCGCTAAAATTGAGTTTACTAGTTCAACTAGGTTATCATATGGGGTACAACGAATCCGAAAACGTTAATTTTTTAGTGGCAGGTCATATGAAGCGAAAATGACCACATACATTTCTTACGGAATGCGCAGAAAAAGTGCAAAGTTGATTTGGGCATCATCCACTCTGACTAGTTAAGTGAGAGCAAAGCGTACAGAGCAAACTTAGGGATGCAAAAACATCCATGTGTGTTACAGAAACCGTAATGACGCAAAACTTTTTAATTATCTTTCCTGTCAAAATTCGAAGCATGTAAAGAACAGACGGAAAATATGCAATACTGATTGAGAAGCCCTTATGATTTTCTTGCATGCATACATTTCCCCTCAGGTCATGATTTGTTGCGGTCGAAAACGCCCTTTTAAGAGAGAAGAAAATTTGCTTTAGAATGTCACAGGTAAACTCCAAATACTTGACGTTTGGTATGTTTCAAGTTAATGAATTTTGTTTTCCAAAATGCGTTTTATTGTCATGTTTGTCACCGCAGTTTGTGTGTTATTTCTTATTAAGCTACGATGGCCAAAGAAAAAGAGCATTTACGATAAGGTAGAAACTGGTTATGATTTTTTGGATGGACGAAAACGCACTCACCAAATGCTGAATTGTTCATTTTCACACTGGTTTGTTTACGGTTATCTTTTATTTTATGGTTGGGGCAACTCTATTATAATATCTAGAAAAGTCACGTTTTATAATTAAATTTTCGGAGATTTGGCTCCGTGTTCCATACCGGATGGTTACTTACAATTTCTATTTTCCTTTAAATGAGTAGAGAAAAACTCGTTAATAGTTAAAAAAAAATTCTAAGTGTCGCGAAAATGCAACGTTCGTTTACGAAACAGACAACTGCTTCGCCTTCGGCAAAGAAAACATTGGTGAATATCAAGGACTGCAAAATAACGGATTAAAACATTAAAACACAGACGCAATTGTTTGTTTGCATACACTTATGCAGCCGTAGCTTCTTTTTCTTTTTTTTTTCAATTAACTTTATTTAACACTAACAGACCGAAGAAAAAGAAAAAAAAAAAAAAAAAAAACCACTACTTACAATGAGAAATACTTACAATACAATGCGACAGCACAACATTTATCTACTACTTACTTGGTTATAGTTACAGTACTTACATTCCAGCAAACTTTTCCCCTCCCCCTATTGTATGCATATGATATTATTTAGGCACGATTAACCCCTTTTATAATTTTTACAATAACCTCTTGGATTTCTACCGTGCTTTAAAAGAAAAAAAAAAAACGCTGATAATTTCACATTACTTACGCAGTGTAGCTTTAATAACATCGACTGTAAATCGAATTTTGTTGAATACTAACCCAAACACTTTCACGCGACTCTCAAGAGCAAACTACAAAATTCTTGAAACAAGCGATAGAAACTAAAGTTTCAAGAAACCTAGCTAATCAGGATCATTGTGGGAGAGTCAGGTCAAGGCCAGTAGACAAACCCAAACATGACTAGTGGTGGGGTTTAGAGCTGAAGTATTATCGATAAACTTTAAGACAAACAATCTGAAGTCACAAGGCTTACTTTGTGGCCAGTCATGCCTTAGAAATACAGGACTAACGAGGGACTACAAAATAATAAACATTTGGCGATCAGGAACGAAAATTCTGAATTCTAAACAAAATTATTGAGCATCCTAATACAAGTCTAAATATAGCCTTATCTCTAATGCGTGCCTACCTGTGGGACGGAGTTTGTGATGGAATT
Organism: Orbicella faveolata; assembly: GCF_042242905.1. NCBI lineage: Eukaryota > Metazoa > Cnidaria > Anthozoa > Scleractinia > Merulinidae > Orbicella > Orbicella faveolata. Next base: position 24,033,293 of record NW_028301563.1, read on the forward strand.
CAATGCTGAATCAGGTGGAAGGTGTTTATGGCAGAGACCTTACAGTTAAGGCTCATTCTCGACATAAATATTTAAGAGTGATTTTCTGAGAGTGTCGAGAATCAGAAGACAGTCACGACAAATCGCTTTTTCTTTTATTTCCCCAAACATACCTTTGGGTGAACCTATTCAAGGAAAAATAGTTTAAAGTTCCAAAGATTTATTTTACGGCCAAAATTTAAGAAAGTTCGAAATTTGCATATAATGGCGGTTTTCGCGGCTTAAAAAGTTCAGAATTTCACGCTTCTTTACGAAAACAGAGTGGGCGTAAAAACAATCTTATGAAAACAAAACTTTGCACAAATATTATTTAATTCTTATACTTTAAAATCGTGTAATAAGTTTCTTGAAGTTTTGTTTGTAGGTTTTTAACGAAGGGTATTTGTACAGCCGCCATTTGTGTCTCCAGTCAAGGGACAAATAAAGGCCAACTTTGACTAGTATAAATGGCCACTGGTATATATCATTTGGTCAAAATATCTACATTTTAGGAAACCTTGGTTATTGCTTTTTTTCACTCGAAAAGTTATAGCTCTGGGAATTAAAATATTCTCCGTCAGTAAAATAAAATGTTACGACATGTAAGCGAGTTCAATTTCATGCAAATCAAAAGGTTATTCTTTGGAAGTCAACGGTTTAAAAAAGGAAACAACGACTCACCGTTACTTACGTTCCATCTGCTGCTATAGAAACCATTTTAACTTCCCAGTGTCCTTGTGAGCTGTTCTGTAAAATATTTCCAGTAAAACAGCGAGCATAAACGGCCATAAAATTCCACAAGGTCGACAATGTCGACAATTGTTATCTTTGAGATGAGACACTGAGTGGCATACACAGTCCTGGCTGTTGTCATCGTCTTGCTCACTTCGATGTTCCTGGTTTTATCGACGGCCGATTTAGAGGCACGAAAGGAACGAGCTGAAAACGCGAATCTCACGCGGAAAAAAATAAGCTTTGCTCTTGCTGCTCGCATATCACCAGCTTTTGCTAACTAAAACGGCACAGCCTGTTTTTCTGTGTTTTAGTCATTTAATTCACTTATGACGCTCAATTCTGCTGTTATGATTAGGTTTTAGAAGTAGCGCTAATCCACCCCCACCCCACTCACGAGAAAAGTAATTTTAAAAGTCGTGGCAGCTAATACTCCCGAAAGCAGAATGCAATCTGCATTTGTATTGAGAGGCACTAGCCCGCGAGCAGGCATATATTGTAGAAGAGAAAGTAGGAAAGGGAAAAGGGAATTAAAAGTGCCACCCAAGCCTGTTCGCCGTGAAAAAATCTACCTGGACATACTTAGAAAGCCATATTAGCATTAAAACGGATGAACTCTGTGCTGCTGAGGATCATGTATTAAATGTTTGTTTAATTTTTCATGCTGCTCTTGACAGATATCGCAATAACTTTATAAGGAAGTGAACATGTTTGATTTGTATTAACAAGCGCATCTTAAAACTATTAAGATTACAACTTTAACAAGTAAATAATAAATGTCTGACACTTTTTTTGACGCCTTCAACGACACAGGCAAATATTGAACTTCCTCAAGATATATGATTGTAAAGTTTTACAGTAATCAAATGAGATGGAATGTCTTCAAATATGGCCGGGATAGGAAATTGAACGGTAAATTTGGAAAGAAAATCTTAAGCCATATAACAGAAATTTCAGATTAGAAAAATAAAAGAATGAAACAAATGCAACTAAGCCTTTATTTATAAATAAGCCCTTCAAGTCTTTACAACGAGAGTTTCCTTCTCCTAAATTCAGACCATCTATCAAACATCAACCGAACGAGATTTATAAGATACCCTGCGCCGATTGTGATTGGTGTTATGTGGGCAAAACTAGCCGGTGTGTTGAAACTCGTAAGAAAGAGAATTTCACGAATGTCAAAACGTGTTCTAATGGTCAAACATTGCGAAACATGCGTGGTCATTCGACTTTTTTACTTTTCTCTTCTTCTTCTTCTTATTTTTATCTCGCCTTTTATTGCATATATTTTATCATTCTGCATTCCATTTTTATCCGTCGAAGGTTGTAGATTGACAGCCGAAAGGTCATGTTCTTTTTAAAAACTTTTAGCCAGCAAACATTTTTATCGTAATTTAGATTTCGTTAAAGTTGTTTCAAAAACGCTCGACCGAGCAAGAGTCTTAACTTTCACATTCCATTGTGGCGAGAAGAATGAAGCTTCTGAGAAGAGGATGATAGACCGGCTAGAAGTCAGTGAAACTAAGCCTTAGCACCTCTTTACCCGTGACCCGCGCTGATTAGACAGTCCCGATATCAACGGTCCACCGCAGGCAGCGTGATTTTTTACCATTATTATTTCCTAAATTTCTAGTTTTAGTTTGTTTAAGTATTTAATTATTCTTTCAATTCATTTTTAAATTTTATTTTATTTTTAATTTTTCTTTGCATATTTACTTTTTTTTTTTTAAACTATTTTTAACACTCCGCACTCCGCACTCCGCGTTTTCGGAACAGCCTTCAGATAACGCCTTGTCATAAAAATACACCTGTCATCACTTTTTTGAAATTAAAGTGCGTCATGTAGTCTAGCGTCTTTAAATGTTTTTGTTCTTGAGAAGCAAACACATAAATCGATAATTTCTTGATGTTTCTTTGAAGTGCGTAGACAGAAAGTAATTAGATTAAGAAATCATCTGCACTTCCTGTAAAAAATCATGAAGATAATTCAAAAAAGAAACAAAATAAATTGACGGAAAATGTTCAACAATAAGCTGGCGAAATTTCAGTCCATCGGTTGAGGGACTGCAAATTTGGAAATTAAAAGGTGGGCCTATCTTCGCTAAATTTTCGATCGGAATAAAAGCGAAAAGTTTTGTTTGTTTGTTTTTTGGTGGCGTCATCCTTGTAAAGCATTCTAACGCCTTAACGTCAATGTTAATTCATACCAGAAAGGGATCACCTTGCTCTAACAATAGGTGATTGGCAGGTAACGTGCGGCAGGACGAGCTCATGGCGGCAATTGTCTTTTCAGTTTACCTCATCTTCCGATCGTGGTTGGTAAATTCAAAATTATTGCTCCCTGTCTAAAAACACCATCAAATCTCGTGTTACTAAATATAGTTTTCTTTCTCGTCACTAATTTTCATGGAGATGCTGGTTTATGCGAGTGAAATATGCCGAAAGTAAAGACAAAGTCTTGAGCACATTCCTAAAAACGGAACCACAGGCGAGAGTTCTGAGAGAAAGACAGTACAGCGAAGTCACTTTTAAGTTAAACAGCATAATTTCATTAGTTAAAAAAAAGTCTCACTAAAACCAGTTATGTATTTCATTGACGCTTACTGAACAATTAAATGGTATTATTATATTTGTGATCATTTCTTGTTACAGTTGTGATCTTTACCACATTTGTGAGCAATTGTTATTAGACTTGTGATCTTTGTTACATTTGAGGCCGATTGTTATTACTCTTGTGATCTTTGTTACATTTGGGGCCGATTGTCATTACTGTTGTGACCTTTGTTATGTTTGTGACTAGTTATTACATTTGTGCCTTTCGCAGGAGTTGAGTAGAAAGTGCTCATAATCCGTCTATTTGCTTACCAAACACAGGTTTGCATAGGGTGGCTACCCTTACAGCAGCCTGCCATTACATCTGCGCCTTCAACACCCCGCCTCATCCCGCCCTTAGAGGCCAACGAACATTGTGGCGAAACCAGATTACTAGCGGTCTCCGCTTTGATACCTTAATAAATATGATATAGGAGACGGATAGGAAGAGCTGCCGGACCCTTAAGAACGCTAATGGAAATTAAAAAAAAAAAAAAAAGGAAAAAAACATCACGTTTACGTAGAACCTGCGACGCCCAACTCTTTAACTCTATTGGCATCTTCACAAAATTGTTTCGGGGTTGAATAAATAAAGCAGTGCTGTCAGAGTTTATATATCATCCAAGGGAACAGTGTTCCACTTTTAACCCAAAACATTCACCTTAAAGATTGTCCTCACATTTTGAGGTTACATCCTCCACTTTTAATCTGCTTGGATGACCTTTTCGACCAGTGCTACACAGGCTGAAACAATATTAGATTTACTAGTTTTAAAATACGCAAAAAAAAATGTTGATTTCAATTAAAGGAAATGTTACATTGTAACAAAACAACGCATCTGTTATTGGCTGAGATTTCCGAACTAATAAGAAACTACACGTAAGGTGAAAATATCTTAATGTAACATATAAAAAGTAAATTAACTACCAAAAATAGGTCAATTGCGAGGAAATAATTTGAATATTGCCTCATTTTACTTACCGGATTCTATTGGAACTGAAGCTTGAAACTCCTGATATATTTCTTCCGACACCTGTTTTGTTTACCCGACGAGGATTTGTTTAATTTTTTCGCTTCATCACTGTAAGATGGGTGAGAACACCGGACTTGAACTTCTGGTAATGTGTTGTTAATTCGTATCTGTGCTTTGGACATAGGGTAATCCTTTCCCTGTCTTCCTCTGATAGTGAATGCAATCCGGCGCGATGAGAATAACATCAGCCTCGTTAATCTGTGTCCCGAAGCCTTGACTTCGACTGACACCCAGATTAGTTAAATAATCTGTTAAATCCTTTCTGCATAGTTTTAGAGGAATAACATAAAGCTCATTTGGCGCGTATGTTGCTGGACCGCACACAAGGTCAGCAGCTGAAAATGAGCACCTCATTTTGCGTTTTACATTACGCTCAGGAGGAAGGGGGTGACTCTATTGTTTTCTGGTATTGATTCGTGACCGACTTCTCGCAGCCATTGTGACGTCACATAGCAACGAGTGAGCGCTTCGAGTGACCTATTCAGATTACGCCATTGAAGAAGGACGACAGAGGTGAACAAAGACAAAAAAACAGGGCTAATATCGCTTTTGTTCGCTAACTAAGTCTAGGTGTTTACAGTTTGTTGTTGCTTTTTGTCTGTGTGCATAATCTGTTTTAGGTTTATGCGCGCGTAGTCGTGTATTCTTCTTGATATTTGTTGCGGGTAAGTGGCGGGACCGCCATCTTGAAAACCGGACCAGAAAAATCAACGTAAAACGTTCGCGTTTTCTCTCTTAAAAGTCCTACCAATAGTCTTGTTAATAGGAGGTTTTATGCATTTATAATATTCCCTGCGATATGATCGGTTTATATCTGTTTTGGTGCACCTCTGTTGATAGTTATCAGGCCTTTGAATTCAATTCTTGGTGTTTCGACTTTATTGGCCTTTTGTGTTGTAATTGTGTCCGCTGTACGGTGGAATTTGGCTTTAATCGTAGAGCAGTTTTCTTTTTTTTTTTTTTTTTGTTCTTTTTTTTGTGTTGGCTTTTTTTCTGGAGGTTTGTTGGCCTTGTTTTCCTATCTAGTTTTTTTCCTTCTCGGAATAGATAATCTCCACGGAAAACATAGAAATATGCCATTTTTTGGCACAAAATGAAGGCTACTTTTCATAAAACCTGCATTACCAAATAAAACATTGATTGATTGAATCCGTTTTCCCTCAGACACTGGAAGTCCATAAGCTTCATTCTCCTTCAGTGTGCTTAGCAGCTAAAAATCATCATCATCATCATCATTATCGTTGAATATTAACCCAGGATAACCCTTCAGTACAAAGTACTGTTATCAACAGGGTCCTGCTACGCTCTCATTCTGACCATATCTGGCCATACAAACCCTGCCTGTTCCATTTTAAGTCGTTTTATTTGTAGTTAGTGTTATAGCAGTCAGGGCTGAAAACCTTGATATTGGCCTTAGAGAATTCCCCCTATTTTGCTTTGTTTTGTGTCTTCATTGGTCGATGTTCAGTTATCCTTGTGTAGAAATGGTTGAATTTCACCACCCTAGCTTTCTCTTCACTATGGCATTAAAGTGAAAAGGTTGGTTACATTTATTTTGGTTGCTGATAAAACAGAAAAGTCACAGTTTTTTTTCCTTCCCACCAACGTATTACTATCTTAAATTTGAGATCTCCAATTATTAAACTTGCCAACTGATTTTTACTAGCAATCAAGCTGAGGTAAACCTTTACATGACTTTGAGCCCTTTAAGAAATATGTTGGGCAGTCATAATCAATGGAAGTTTAACTGGAGGTTTCGAAGGACCCCTAAGGGGGTGCATAAATGGAGCAGGAACTTGTAAATTTGACAGCATGATTGAACAATATATGTGAAAAATATGGAGTTCTCATATGCATGTCTTGACAGGACAGGTGTTAAAGAAGAAGGGTGGTGGGGGGAAGGCATCCAGCCTTTAAAGGGTAAATGTTCATCAGAATCCCTAAGTAATACCTAGTGTGGCATTCTAAAAGGGAGTTTGTGCATTATGACATGACTGTTCCTTCCAGTGGCATTCGCTGCAAAAAAAAAAAAAAAAGAAAGTGTCTTTAATAACCTGTTTTCAGTGGAATGCAACTTTTTACATGAACAAAAGGGAAGTATTAGCTGATTATGACAGTAGTAGTATAGCTGCCAAATTACCCGATTGCAACCTCGTTTTTAATTTATAGAAAATTGCCGCCAATAAAAGTGTGAGAAAACATGACGTCACCTTTACGTCAACAGGTGGCTCAGGCGGCGAAACTGGTGGGTGGCCCGTATAGGTTAGGCTAAGTGGGAGGAAAATAAATGGATTCAAGATGGCCGCTGCGTATACCCCATACCCAATACCCTCTCGCTGGGTCTGACGTCACGGCAAGGGGGGATGCCCGCTCAATAGGCTAAGGTCATGAAAAGGGAGATACCCTCTCTGATAAGAATATAAAAAGCTGATATAAGAAGATTCCTGATAGGCTTTTTCTTATAATGCGAACGATGGAACGATGGATCGATATTGTTAAAGCAATTCAGCATTTTAATCCTTACCGCAATTATATTCTATCTCGGATAAGAAATGTTACAACAGAATTTCTGTGGCCTTGTTATTAGACGCCTTTCCGTAAGACATCATGTAAAGATCACATGAGAATTGTCTCTTCCCTTTTACGTTTTCCTCCACCGAAATTTATATGCTTCGTAAGTGTTTTTCACTTCCGGGAACAAATCGAAAGATTTCTCAGGAAAAAAAAAATGAAAACGGGGTTAACTTGTGAGTAGAAGACACCGCTGGGGAAGAAGTCGCCTGTCATAAGACAGTCTGGTCTGTCAAGTTCGACACACATGAGGGGACAAATGCCTAGAACATTGATTTGCTTAAAAAGAAACCTTGTTATGGTTTGAAAACATACTTGGAGGCGTTTATGAATAAAGGCCCTGGTGTATTATTTTTATTTTATTTTTTCGAAAAACATTGTCGTGTGATGTGAGTGCGTTCCATGAAAGGTATTAAGGTGCCTACCCAATGTCATTTTTCTTGATTTACACCGAAGACAGCGTTGAGGATATATTATGAATATCGAAGTGCAAGAACAGAAATTTTGCCAGTCGTTGGATCAGTTGATCCAAAACATTACCCAACTGATCAATACGTTGGTGTGTAACGTGGTTGAGAGGTCGCCGCAGTTATACATGAAAACCAAGCTTCCCTTGTTGAGTTGCACTGTTAGTTTATCCCAAGTAGTGGTGAAGATGCAACAAGCCTGGAAGCCATGGCAGAACCAGCATCTATTCCAGTACAGATCGCTATTCCTTTGGAAGAACGGATCCACGATCAAGCCCCTCTCCCATCACCACAGACAGTACATAAAGAAAACACCGTGTAGAAAAAAAAACAAAAAAAAAACAAGGATCCAAACATGCCTCTAGAGGCCATTTCGCTCTTGGAAGGAACGTGCTTGAAAGCAGCAGCTGTGCAATTGGAGCCCGACGTCTTGCACTCCTTGGATTCGCTCTATGCCTTTTACCATTGTCAATGGTGGTGTAACAGTCACATGTACCGTGTTTTCAAGGTATACCAGGCTCTCTTCAATGGGATGGCCTTACTAGTGGTGGCTGCTGGTGCGATTACCAGTTCCATATTCGCGAATACCATCTGTCCAAACCCCAAGGCGCGTGAGAACGAGTACCTGCTGTTACCAGCGAATCCCACTTGTTAACTCCTTCGAGTGGAAGTGTATGATGTTTAACAACGAACACCCAATACACTGAAAAATTTATAAAATGAAGTGTGTCGTTAGACGTTTGGTCAGATCATACAGATCAGAAAGGGGTACAATAAGAGGGACGTTAGTGATGTTGAACAGATAGCGGAAGAAGAATAACACAGTGAGGATAACGAATATGAAGAACCAAAGGACGAATCAGAGGACGAAGAAGATGACAAACCAGAGGAGGAAAAAGATGAAGAACCAGAGGGGGAAGAAGATGAGGAAGAAAATCCATGGGTGGCCATTGGAAATGAAGTCGAGGAGCGAAATAAAGAAAAACTTACCTATAATCTGGCTATCTGAAACATGGAATCACACTGCCAGTGATGATCCACCAATGTTTTGCTTAGACACGCCCCCTTACTCCCGAGCCAGAGGGTGGTTACTTACAAATTTCCTCTTTTCTTTAATTTGGTCGAGAAAAATTCGTTGATAATTCAGAAAATATTTCTAAGAGTCATAAAAATGGCAACGACCGTTGCGAAACGGACAACTGCTCCGAAGGCTCAGTGAATATTTGCCAATGTTCCCTGAGCCTGAGGCGAATAATTGTTTTAGTATAATTTTCAGAGGTGAATATCAAGGAATAAAATAACGGATTAAAACATAACAACATAGACGCAATTGTTTGTTTGCATACACTTATGCAACCGTAGTTTTAATGATAAACTTACATGTGCATCGATTGCGAATCAATTTACTTATCGAGTTTAGCAGTAAAACAAACAAACGAAACAATACGAAAAATGAATTCATCCGGTACCTTTGTTTTATCGTTGCTGACTTTATTCACAGTTGTCATCATCGTCCAAAAATGATTAACTTTTTAAATTTCGGTCAATCGATCTCACCTAGCTGCAGGCGATCACTGAGTTTGCGATTCTATAATGCCTTGAATACTAGTTCTTGAATGGATTTTAAGTTCAAGGGCGCAGCATTCATTTTGAAAATTCTCCATTTTTTTAAATATTCTGGACTTGGAATGGTGCCTTCCGAATAAATGAAGAAATTATTCAGAAACTGTACGCTATGTTTACTTGGAAATCTCTCAGTCGTCCAAACGAGGAGGAATATCGAGACTCTGTTATATGGGTCTTTTATTTGCCAGAAGTCTATCTTGCATGATCTCCGTCTAACTTCACTACTTCCACTTCGCTGCTGACTCTGCTTAAGTAATTGGCTGACAAATGCACACGTACTTAAATATCACAGCGGTAGCTATGTGGCCACATGGGACAACTGAACTTGAAGGATGCGAAGTACACATGAAATAATTCATATTTGAACTGCGGTTGTAGATGAAAGTGAAGAATGATCATCGCAGTAAATCTTCCAATTTAAGCAATTGGAAAGAAGAAGCCTGAAAAAAAATCGGGACTTGAACGGGATTCGAACCCGTGACCTCCGCGATACCGCGATATCGGTGCGATGCTCTACCAACTGAGCTATGAAGCCACACATTGGGAGCGAGGTCAATCAATTAAGCTCATATCTTCCCGTGAGGAGTGAAATGATGTGCAGTATACATGAAATAATTCTCTCCAATTGCTGAAATTGGAAAATTTAAGCAATTGGAAAGTAATAATAATCAAATCGTTCTAAATTGTCAAAATTGTCTAAATTGTATAAGCCCTATAACACAAGCCTAGATATGGCCTTGTCCCTAATACGTGGCTACCCGTGGGAGGGAGGGTGTAAAGGAATTCGATGTTAAATTAAGCGGTAGATGTTAATGGCAGGGATCTTTTATATAATAACCCAAGTTATTCTCGCATTTTGATTGGTTCTCGCCTATGATCTATTAGAGGACAGACGCACGATTGACGTCATTATTACAAAGCATTTCCCTCTGTGTTTTAAAATGGCGGAAAATTTTAACAATTTAGATAATATTTTACGTGACTGGGCAAAGGATAAGGTACAAAAAAAAGTCTTGTCGAGGCATTGAACAGGTACGAGAAGCAGTGACAAAAAAGATCAAACCGTTTCTTTTCTAAGAAATGACTTAGAAAAAATACTCGAGCAGTCTCAGTCGACAGTCGAGCGAGACTAAACCAAGCACAAAAGTGGTCTTGGTAAGCCGAGAACCACTGCTTTATCTCAAATTTAACAAGCCTGATAAACAAAATATTGGTGAGATTAATTTATTTAACAAATTCAACTTTTCTCATTCTCAAATTAACTGTTGATACACTAATTGATGTCAAGAATAAAACATCGAAACATCACTTCTTGAAATTAGTTTAAATAAACAGATAACCTTGCTTTCCGACATGCGAATGCTCCAGCCCGTTTCAGGGGACAGCAGCAAGCAAAGTATAGCAAACTACAGCTCACGGCCAGCTTTAGCACAGTTAAAAAGTGTCTCCGACATTATTCTAAACTCATATGAGAATCACCAACCACAGACGACACAAACTTCCTCCATCACTAACGCTCCTTTCATTCAAAACTCGAATCGAATAGCCTCCAGGTTAACTGCAACCGCAAGTTTTCCCAGCGTATCGTGAAAAGCTGGACCGGTCACGTGCGTATGATTAGCCAATCAAAGTCGAGGACTTAGGATTCTTGCCCGCTCAGATGCTTGAGAAAAAAATAAGTGTTTTTTATCATTTTTCCTCAGAATGAATACTTCGAACTCTTGCATTGTTCTCTGTCCAACACTTAAATCAACGCATAAATGAACACCGTTATTCAGCCATCGGAAAACACCTTGAAACACAGCAAGGGAACAACAAAACAGAGACTAGCCGCCTTTTCAAAGTTCTGAGGAAATGTAACAGCAAATTCGATTGCTAAGTCTACGAGATGCCGTACGTAAAGGATTGACATCAAGCGTTCTCTTAACACGCAAACCGACTCCATTCGCGCCAAACTGTTTACGTAATACTTTCGGACACGTTTGTCTTTATTGCGTTTCCTACCTTGAGAATTATACGCATAGGACGAACCAGGACCGCTCGTTCCGGGGACGAGCGCTCTAATCATGAGGCCACCGCCTCTCTCTTTATATGATAAGTTGAGATTCAAATAAAATAAACTAGTCATAATTTTTGAAAGATTTTCAATAAAAAAAAATGTGGACAATTCTGTCATCCCTTCTAGTAAAAATATGTTCTCAAAGACCAATTAACTCACGATTTTACAAGCCCACCGGCGCACTTGCAGCCTACACTCCGTAAACAGGAGCACTGAGCTGGGGAACGTAGCCTGTCGCCAACTTAGTCTCAAAACGGACGAAAAGGCAGCAACTGTATTAACACGAGTTAACGACAGACTTATTATTTTGCATAGTAACTGTTATCACTCGTATCGGACTGGTTCCAGAACCACTTGAAAATTTATTTATTGAATACAGAATTTCTCAAATTACATTCCTTGTACCCAATCACCGCGCTGCATCTGATCTTGCATGTTTCATGCTCTCTTACACCGACTTGTTTTACATTTATCTGCTAAAATTGAGTTTACTAGTTCAACTTAAGGTAATATATGGGGCGCAACGAATCCAAAAATGTTAATTTTAGTAACAGCTCATATGAAGCCAAAGTGACCACATACATTTCTTACGGAATGCGCTAAAAAAGTGCAAAATTGATTTGCACATCAAAGAATACTATAAGAATTTCCAACAAATTCGACACAAAATGTGACCCAAAGACAAATGAAAACGTAATAATGACAAAAACTTAGTTGAAATACCCTTTGAAGACATTGCTGATAAAGACGGACAAGACATGGTTGATATAGACAAGTTATATATCCATATAATTGACACATTAAACTGTTTCTTAATAGTTTCTTAGTAAGATCATCAATTTCGGCGATTGTCGCCTTTTAAAACGCTTGTTGTGTAAGATAAATTCGATGCTAAGTCAGCGCGGACACTTTGTGACTCTGCCCTAATCTCCTATGTCTCAGGCTAAATATGAGTGGTGTCAGAAATGAAAGTGATCCTGCAATTCCGGGATCTCAGAATTTTCTAGATCGAGAAACAACATGGAAAGGATCTTGTAAGAGAGTTTTGTTTTCCCATTTTTATTTTTATTATTCTAGTTTTCTGTAAGGTTGTATCCTATATCAGGAAGGGAACCTCCTAGCACACACTCTTTAATTTCTCTTTTATCGTGCAATTGACACTGATTGTGATTATTTTTTGGCAGGTATTTGCAAAACAATCAGTTGAAAGACTTACCTAAGGATATTTTCCGCTACAATACCGAGCTGGGAAGGCTGTGAGTAGATCTCTTCGTGTAACTCTAGATTACCGTAACTAAATTCCCAACTAGCCAATCAGAAGCTGTGTCTCCTGTCTTGATATCCTGAGACATCAAGTCACTGACCTGATATGGCTACAATATCAGGTCATTTGGCCGAATTTGGGTATGGTAAATACCTAATCGTTCCTTTCTGGTACGCTTTGGCGGCATATCAGGCTGGTTTGGTCTCGCCATGGGTATTTCGGCTAGACTAGCTCTCGTAAAAGTACGAACAATGGTTCGGCCAAACTCACCTGGTATGCCGATGCACGCAATTTAAGAAAGTAATTAAAAAAATACTTTGGCAGGTAACAAGTCCGCCTGTTGAACGGCCACAGAACAAGCAACGGCGTGGAGTTCTGTATCCACTGCACTCGAAGATAAATTTAAACCTTTTTTTATGAACCACTAGATAGACGCGAGAATCCAAACTTTATTTTGACTAAGGTGGACGTCAGCGACGTTTTCTTCCTTTTAAAGTTTCGGTCTTGATGATAAAAATGCCACTCTTGTCTTCGAAGCAGTCTCCAATCGTTTTTCCAAGGTGTACTATCTATATATTTCTTTAATCTCTCGCATTCAATTTGGCGAAACTAAACTCTTTGGCTCTCTTAATTTTGTAATGTGTATTTTCTGTGAAGGTTGGACATGAATTACGACGTAGAAAACTAGTAGAGCCCTACAATTCGAAGAAAAAAACTTGGATAAATCAAGACAAGAGAGAATCTACACTGCCTTCTTCGTTTACAAAACCATTGACATTACAAGCCTTTCCATAAACGTAGTCTAGTTCAGGTTCGCTGACACCATTTTGCTTCGAATAGTCTATTTCGGCTGCTAAAATTAACAGAGCTTTTTACCTCATGGTAGGTATGACATACCATGAGGTATAGTGATGGTTGGATTGGTCACTCCATTCCCGTTAGGCAATTAATTTATGCATTAAATCCGTATAAACGTTAATTAAACGCGTTTTCCTCTGTCTCCCATACTAGGTTTGGTTTTGTCATCAAAGTCGTACCATTGTTTTATGTTCATATATGTGGGGGGAGGGGGTGGAACATAGGCGGCAGTACATGTTTACAACACAGCGCCTGTTGTGTCGAGCCCGACGCAATAATTGTCAAGGCGGGTTTTTGTTCCTTTCGTTCCTTTCGTTCCTTTCGTTCCATGGTTGATCAAAATACACATTTGAAGACCTCAGGAAGGAACAGGAAATGTGCTCAAGAATGCTCGAGTGGAAAGTAATGAGTTTTAAAGTCCTAATAGTGACGATGTTTCCAAGAGTCATTTGGACGACGAGGAATCGATCATCCGTAGCAAGAATGCACGAAACGAACGATTTGAGATTAATGGAATGGTCTGCGGAAGAAGGTAAGCTGTCCTCCTTTTATTTTATTGTATTTTGAAATTTGTAAAAAAAAACTTACAGGACGTATGATTAAAACTAATTGCGCTTTTAATATTTCGCAATTCGGTCGGAAGCTGTTCGGAAAATGTCACATGACAAAGCACATGGTTTCAAGTGCTCTTGCTCAAGATTTTGTATTGTGTTCAGTCAGAAAGCTTATAATAAGTCTCTGAAATATTCAGGGACAGAAGCGTTGTCGAAACCCTCAACTGGCTGGGGTAATTTGCAAGGCCAGGAGACGAACAGCTTCGATGAAGCTTTCGTCGATTTCCCCTCTCGCTGGGACTTAAATGTCACAACTGTGGAAAGCGAGACAGCTACAGAGAATCAACACAGCTGTCAAACGAATGCTAAAAACAATATACGCCAAATAACAAATACCATAACAAATACAAAATATCAAACAGCAAACAAATGCCAAACAGATGATCCGTTACCTGAATGCCACCAGAAATACACGGAGAAAGAACTGAAAGTCCAGAATACCAAGGAGCAAATGATTGTCGAAGGTAATCCTACAATACCCGAGCAGTTGGTAAATGCATTTATTGAAGAGAAATGTGAAAATCAAAATATACCAGTTCAGTTGTCAAGCAATTGTCAGTACAGAAATGCAGATAAAAATGTGAATGTACGGAGTTCTAGAGCTACCATTGTCTCCCATCAGTTTAGAATGACACGTGAAAGAGAACCCTCCAGAATTTCTTACAAAATGGTTACTAGACGTTCCAGTGAAAAAAAAAAAAAAAAGTTGGTGAAATTATACATAAAGAAATATGTCCCGAAATCATCAAAGGTGAAGGCTATGTTGTGTGGATACCATCGCTATCATTTCTTAGAGCGCTATAGAAGTTCAAAGTTCATGTTTTTCTCAAAGAAATATTTCATTAGACAAAGTTTAAGCTGATGTATTTTTCGAACAAGGACTCCAAAGCATAAAAAGTTGCCTTTGTTTTGTATGATTGCTGAAGGTAATATTTTCAGAAAATTAAGGCAGCTCCAAATGAGAACTTATCATTTCGCAAGCAGAGTCATATCATTGAGTAGAGATGTGGAGTCAAATCCTGGTCCTGCAAATGAGTATTACAAATCAGCACCTTTTATATCACCCACAAATTCTGTTTGTTTATTAGAATTCAGATTGTCTCAGTTAGGCAGAATTGCACTTGATGTTGGAGGAGGTGGTGATTGCTTCTTTAGGGCTGTATCACATCAACTCTATGGAAATGCTAATAGTCATTTCTATGTGCGCAGTGTTGGCATTCAGTATTTAGTGAATCACCCTGAACAATTCGTAGAGAGTAACACTGAGCATTCTTGGCAAGGTTATTTGGAAAGAATGTCATGTCAAGGAACATGGGCTGATGCTATCATAATTCAAGCTGTTGCCAATTGTCTTAATTTATCAATTCATATTGCTGAATCAAATGCAACTTTGTCTCCACTTACTGTCGTTGAACCAGTAAATGTTACAAATGCCGTAAACATTTACATTGGACACCTAGATGAATTTCATTATGTTTCCACAGTAGAAAACAGAACAATGGAGATGAGAGACAACAGCAAACAAGTAAAAAATGCAGATGAAAACAAACCAGTTGATGACAGTGAAAAAACGTAAAGCTTACAAAAGACAATACATGAGAGAATACATGAAAGACAGAAGAGGTGATGATAACTTTAGAAAAAATGAGAATCAAAAACGAGTGCAAGGCAGCAACATTAATAGCAAAACATCTAGGAACAAGAAACACCAGGCTTCTAAAAGAAGAAATTGAACCCAGAACATGTCAGAGAAATTGAGCGGCTCTCCTTCAAAAAACGAAAAGCAGAGAACCCGTAGCACATAAGGCAAATAAACAAACAGTCGGTAAGAAAGAGACGAAAGACTGAGGCTCTGACAAGTGTATCACAACTAACATATAGCAGTCATGAGTTGCAACCACAAGAAAACAAATATGATGCAATTTCTATGATAAATTTGTTTCACAAAAACATTGCAAGTGGCCCAGAATATGTATGCACCTGTTGTGACCAATTGTGGTTCAAGTGCTCTGTAGTGAAATGTGATGCAAACAAATATAAGGCATGTTCACCAGACATTGTTGAGTCCTGTCTTACTGGTTTTAAAAGTGTCAATGATACTGAGTGGATCTGCATAACTTCCAATTCAACTCTAAAAAAGGCAGGTTACTCAGCTGTTCTAAAGCCAATAAGATGGGTTTTCCTTATAAGCCTGATGTATTGAATTTGACTTCACTAGAGGAGCGACTAATATCACCTCGTATACCTTTTATGCAAATCCGTGAACTGCCTAGAGGTGGTCAATTGTCTATTCATGGAAACATTGTCAATGTGCCAAGTGATGTGAATTCAACTGCTCACTGTCTCCCAAGGCCAATAGGTGAATCACAGACCATTCCAATAAAACTTAAAAGGCGACTTGGTTACAAGCGTCACTATCAATTTCAGAATGTCAGACCTAAGAAAGTATTAGATGCAGCCAAATATCTTGTAGACACTAGTGAATTATTTAAAACTGAAGGCATAAAAGTGCAGAATGCATGGGTAGATGACATAACTTCATAATCAAGCACCCATGAAGAGTGGAGTGAATTTGTTGAAAACCCTAATACATCCAGTGCTGATGTGCAAAGTAATGAAATTGTAACAAATTGTCAAAACAGTATTTGCACTGCTGATGTTCATAATCCAGACAGAGAAAAAGCTAATGATGATGGTTGGTGTGAAGTTGATGAACGTCCTTCAGGAGTAACAGATACACTATTGCAGGAACCAGATATTACAGAAAATGGAGATAGAATTATTTCTTTTGCACCAGGAGAAGGAGACAAACCATTAGGAATATTCATGGATAAAGATTCTGAATATCTATCATTCCCTACATTATTCTGTGGAAAACGAAGACCTGACAACAATGAAAGAAAGGTCCCTGTAACGTATAGTACAGTTGCCAAGTGGGAATTAAGGTGTCAGGATAGAAGAGTTGCAAAGTCTGTGCCAAATATTTTTTACAAGCTGAAAAAACTTCAAATCAAGCAAATTCAAGATAGCGCTTCTATTGCTCTCAGAAAGTGTAAGACAAAGGGAAAGAAATACACTGCTGGTGACCTGAAATCAGAGAATTATCTTAATAAGCTTGTGCATCTTGATGAAGGGTTCAGAGTTTTAAGTGGCAGTCCCGCTAAAAGCGGTCCACTCGACTTCGGGACCAAAAATAATTTTCCTTCATTTTTTGTCAGTGAAAAGGGTTTGACACATATAGAAAAAAGCAATTTATTATTTTCTAATTCCTTATTTTTGCTTTGCTACGAGCCAAAATTGAATTTTGGCCGAACTGAGGTTGCCGACCGTGATCAGAAAGGTAAAATTCACCGATTTTGTGAAGCGTGCTACGTCGCCAAAAATGCCGCTCACGGAATTTCGTTTTCATTCGAATTTTAAGGTGCATTCATTACTTTGACTGACGAAATATGGAAACTTTTCGAAATATTCTAAGCTTACCAGCGAGGCTGGAAGACACCCTACTCCGAGGCCTTTGATCACCTACTAAAATTTAGCCAAATTTGACGGGGAAAATCTCAAAAGTTGGGTCTAAATGAAGCCTAAAAAGCACATCACAGTAAATTTCATACCTTAATAAACCGTTCTATAAGTTGAAACCGGTGGTTATCCCCTTAGATTGCACGCGAGAACAGATTAAAATCTGCCACAGTCAGTGTGTTTACATAGCCATCGCTCGTATCAAAGCTCATTTGTATAACCTTAGCACCCGGTAAAAATACATCTTCTTCCGTTCAGGTTCGTTTGTTGACCTTCTGAGTAGTGGCAAAAAGCTTCCTTTAATACTTGTGTACACTCTAGATCCAATTTTGAGGTGAAGGTTCCGTTGAAGTTGATCAATTCTCAAGACTTGCAAGACTCCAAAAGTAAATAATGGCGCCGGTCTGCGGAAATTAACCGTAGCCGTCGTCCTGACCCTTCAATACAGTTCTGCCGCAGAGGTAGCACTAGGAGAAGAAGAAAATCGTAAGTTTTCATTTACCGTTTAATGGCAACTGAATCCTGTACTACTGCCAAGACTACTGGGAGCTTCAGGGTTATATGCCCGAATTTGAAAAACAACAACAACGAACACTTGCCGGTTGCATCGCCGCTGGGAAATGAACCGGAATGAACACGACACGCTTGAATGGAACTATGTTTTGCGATGAATGATGGGCTTTACTTCTGTTTTATGCTTGATGCTTGTCTTTTAGTATCTTGCACAGCGCATAAAATAAACTTCGGGACCCGTTTATCGGGCCGTTTATACAACGAAAGCTGCACCGGCTTCGTCAAAATGTCACACAAGTTGTAACGCGACCAATTACCCGGGAGGGGGATACTCCCTTATATGGGCTATATAGGTATCTGTATGTGAGGCCCCAAAGAGTAGGGTTTTTCAGCCGTTTGGGTCATAAATAGGGTATCGATTTTGGCCATTTTGGTTATAAATTGGGTATGGTTATAGCACTCTAGTCTTGAATTCGGTATGTTTCTTAGCAGAAGCTACTTTTTCATCATTATCAATTGGACTTTCAACAAAAGCCCTTCATAACGTATGTTCACGGCAACTGTGTCAGCCGCAACGGTCATAAATAGGCTATCGAATTTTAAGTCAGGTCATAAATAGGGTAGCAAAAAACGCAGATTTTGGCCATAACGAGGGTAAGGGTTTTGGGAAGGGAGCCGCACAACCCAACTCAACTTTTCTGGAAGTACCCCCCCCCCCCCCCGGGCCAATTACCAGGGGCCGAGGGCAAATCCCCTACCCCACGCGCGCCGATCATTAGATTTGGCAAGATTTTCTCATTTCAATATTGATAATGAAAAAGCCACCCATTAATTTTTTGGACTAGTGCAATCTTTTCAGTATGACCGAACGACGACAATCATTGCACCTTTTCCATTTTTATCTACCTCTCCTCGGAAAATATAAGGAGTTGTTAATACATGAGGGCGGAGGAAGCAGACATGGACCTAAAATTCACTTTTCCTTTCCCGTTATCAGCCGTTCGTTTTTCATAGAAAACACAATGCATGGAAGAAAATCAAAAGATGGGACCAAGAAACCTTCCAAAAAACGTCTATATCGAAGTGCGTGCAGATGTTGAGAGGCCGATTACTCACTTTGTGTTTATAGGACTACTACCCTTCCCATTTTTGCTGACGACACCAGAATTATTGGCCATAATAGTAGTTTGTCTCTGATTTCTCCGCCTCGCGAAAGATATGGTTAAGTAATGGGACATGCACTCTTACTGGGGTACCTCCAGAAAAGTTGAGTGGGGGTGTGCGGCCCCCTTCCGAAAACCCTTACCCTCTTCATGACCAAAATCTGTTTTTTTTTTTGCTACCCTATTTATGACCTGACTTAAAATTCGATAGCCTATTTATGACCGTTGCGGCTGACACAGTTGCCGTAAACATACGCTATGAAGGGCTTTTGTTGAAGGTCCTATTGATAATGATGGAAAAGTAGCTTCTGCTAAGAAACATACCGAATTCAAGACTAGAGTGCTATAACCATACCCAATTTATAACCAAAATGGCCAAAATCGATACCCTATTTATGACCCAAACGGCTGAAAAACCCTACTCTTTGGGGCCTCACATACAGATACCTATATAGCCCATATAAGGGAGTATCCCCCTCCCGGGTAATTGGTCGCGTTACAACTTGTGTGACATTTTGACGAAGCCGGTGCAGCTTTCGTTGTATAAACGGCCCGATAAACGGGTCCCGAAGTTTATTTTATGCGCTGTGCAAGATACTAAAAGACAAGCATCAAGCATAAAACAGAAGTAAAGCCCATCATTCATCGCAAAACATAGTTCCATTCAAGCGTGTCGTGTTCATTCCGGTTCATTTCCCAGCGGCGATGCAACCGGCAAGTGTTCGTTGTTGTTGTTTTTCAAATTCGGGCATATAGCCCTCAAGCTCCCTGTAGTCTTGGCAGTAGTGCAGGATTCAGTTGCCATTAAACGGTAAATGAAAACTTACGATTTTCTTCTTCTCCTAGTGCTACCTCTGCGGCAGAATTTATTGAAGGGTCAGGACGACGGCTACGGTTAATTTCTGCAGACCGGCGCCATAATTTATTTGCTTTTGGAGTCTCGCAATGTCTTGAGAATTGATCAGCTTTAACCCAACCTTCACCTGAAAACTGGATATAGAGAGTACACAAGTATTAAAGGAAGCGTTTTGCCACTACTCAGAAGGTCAACAAACGAACCTGAACGGAAGAAGATGTATTTTCACCGGGTACTAGGGTTATACAAATGAGCTTTGATACGAACGATGGCTATGTAAACACACTGACTGTGGCAGATTTTAATCTGTTCTCGCGTGGAATCCAAGGAGATACCCACCGGTTTGAACTTATAGAACGGTTTATTAAGGTATGAAATTTACTGTGATGTGCTTTTTAGGCTTCATTTAGACCCAACTTTTGAGATTTTCCCCGTCAAATTTGGCTAAATTTTTAGTAGGTGATCAAAGGCCTCGGAGTAGGGTGTCTTCCAGCCTCGCTGGTAAGCTTAGAATATTTCGAAAAGTTTCCATATTTCGTCAGTCAAAGTAATGAATGCACCTTAAAATTCGAATGAAAACGAAATTCCGTGAGCTGCATTTTTGGCGACGTAGCACGCTTCACAAAATCGGTAAATTTTACCTTTCTGATCACGGTCGGCAACCTCAGTTCGGCCAAAATTCAATTTTGGCTCGTAGCAAAGCAAAAATAAGGAATTGGAAAATAATAAATTGCTTTTTTCTATATATGTGTCAAACCCTTTTCACTGACAAAAAATGAAGGAAAATTATTTTTGGTCCCGAAGTCGAGTGTGTGACATGTTGCGTGACATATCGTTACATCGTTACGTCATTTAGTTCCCGTATGTTAGATGGCGTCAGTTCCATGTGGACTTCACTTGAAATAAAGCCTGTGCTTGTGTTTTCTTGCCGGACTTCTGTTGTCCCGTCTTTCTTGAGTTTAGCTGATTGATACATGGTAGCAGCGGTGGGAATCTGCTCAGAACCGCTGCAAGTCATGCCTGCAACCGGAGTTGAAGCTGACGCCGTTTCTGCACAAACCTTGAGCGCTGCTCAACCGAATCGCCCGCCATTACCACATGTAAAACCTCCTGCTCCACTCAACCTTGCGGACTGTTCGCCGAAAAAGTGGAAATTATGGAAACAAACCTGGATTAACTACGCGGTTGTAGCGAAGATTACCAGCCAAGATGCTCAATATCAAAAAGCCCTTTTTCTCTGTACCATCGGTCAAGGTGCATTGGAGATCTTCAACGCCTTTCGGTACAACACCGGCGAAGACCCCGAAAAGGTCGACACCATAATAGCCAAGTTTGACGAGTACTTCACGGGTGAAGTCAACGAGACGTATGAACGCTTCAAGTTCAACCAAAGAAATCAAGAAGTCGGCGAAAGCTTCGATGCATACCTGATCGCACTACGAAACATGGCTGAAACATGTAACTTTTGCACTTGCCCTCGAATGACTGATTCTCTTCTTCGAGACCGTATTGTTCTCGGCATCAGAAATGGCGATGCCAGAAAAAGGCTCCTTCAAGAACGAAAGCTGGATTTAACGAGATGTATTGATATTTGCCGCACATCTGAAAGTGCCACAACTCAACTGCAGGCAATTGGTGCGAGTGAAAAAGTTGAGGAAGTCCACTGGGTAAACCAATCACGTAGAGCGAATGGCAAACGGAGTGACCCCTCTGAACCATCATCTGACAGGAAAACCACGCAGTCACGAAAGCTCAAGTGCAAATTCTGCTTGCAGACTCATGTTCTGAAAAAAGAATTGTGTCCTGCATGGGGTAAACGGTGCAATGCATGCGGGAAAATGAATCACTGGAAGGGCTCTGTGGTCTGTGAGACGAAAGGAAAGGTGCACCTAGTGAATCAGGCCTGTGACTCCTCTGACTCCGACTCGGATGTGGCCTCTGTAAAGACCCTTAATGCTTTTGTCAATGGTGTTGCATCTAGGAAGGATAAGCCAATCTATTGTGAAATGAACATTAACTCCAGCCCAGTCAAACTGCAAATAGACTGTGGAGCTACTGTCAGCATCATTCCCAGAAATTGCATAGGCAACAGTGAAATTCAGCCATCCAACATTTCCCTCGAAATGTGGAACAAAGCAAAAATGAAAGCACTTGGTACCTGTAAACTCGTCCTAGAGAACCCCAAAACCTCCAAGAAGTACATGGTGAAGTTTGTTGTTGTTGAAGCTGAACTAACCCCACTGCTGAGTCGCAAGGCAGCTGAGAAGATGAAGCTGATCACAGTCAACTATGATAAGTTTGAAAGTGTTAATGGAGTAGTTGAAGGCCAGCAAGACGTCTTAAAAGCTTTTCCTGATGTATTCAATGGCGACATTGGCACCTTATCTGGCTCTGTACGTCTGACCATCAAGCCCGATGCAGAGCCGGTACTTCGTCCACCGAAAAGGCTGCCTGTTGAGCTGCGAGATCAGGTTAAGCAGGAGCTTGACAGACTGGTCGGGGTAGGAGTTCTCGCTCCCGTAGATGAACCCACCGACCGGGTAAATCAGATGGCAATTGCAACCAAAAAGGATGGAAGTCTTCGGATCTGCATAGATCCACGATCCCTTAACCTCGCGTTAAAGCGGGAACACTACCAGCTTCCTGTACTGGATGACATCCTCCCTGACCTTGCAAAGGCGAAAGTTTTCAGCAAAGTTGATCTGAGTCATGGTTATTGGCACTGTACCTTGGAAGAAGAGTCCAGTCTGCTTACCACTTTCTCTACCCCATTCGGGAGGTACAGGTGGAGACGTCTTCCCTTTGGACTCTCTGTTAGCTCTGAGATCTTCCAAAAATGCCTCCATCAAGCCCTGGAAGGACTGGTGGGTGTTGCCTGTATAGCTGATGACATATTGATCTATGGTGTTGGAGACACCATTGAGGATGCCACGCAGGACCATGACAGAAACCTCACATCACTCCTCCAGCGCTGCGAAGAGAAATCCATCCGCCTCAACAAGGAGAAAGTGACCCTGAGAGTGAAACAACTGGATTTCATGGGGCACCAACTCACTACAGAGGGTCTGAAACCAGATCCAAGTAAGGTAGAAGCTATCCTAAAGCTGCAAACACCAAAGACCAAGGAGGACATTGAAAGACTTAACGGAACTGTTAATTATCTTGCAAAATTCCTTCCAAAGCTTTCCCAAGTAATGGAACCACTCAGAAGACTTACACAAAAGGGAGTCGAATGGTACTGGGGCGATGCTGAAGACAAAGCTTTCAATGAAGTAAAACAACTAGTCACCCAGGCTCCAATCCTTGCCTACTACAGTCCTGACAAAGAGCTTGTTATACAGTGTGATGCCAGCAGCCTGGGAATTGGTGCCGCACTTATGCAAGAAGGTCGACCACTGGCATACGCTAGCAGAGCACTTACAGATCCTGAGACCCGTTATGCCACCATAGAAAAGGAGATGCTTGCTATTGTCTTTGCACTGGAGAAGTGGCACCACTTTGCCTTTGGTCGCCGGGTAGTTGTCAGATCGGACCACAAGCCACTTGAAGCCATCACCAAAAAACCGCTTGACAGGGCACCGAAACGTCTACAAGGCATGTTGCTCAGAAGTCTGGCCTATGACATAGAAGTGCAGTATTCTCCGGGTCACACACAGCACTTGGCAGACATGATGAGCCGATCATACCTACTAGCTGATGGCCAAGAAACCTGCAATGAATTTGAAGTTGTCAATGCCGTCCAATTCCTGCCCATTGGACAAGGGAAGTTACAGAAGTTTCGAGTGGAGACTGAACAAGACGACACCTTACAAGCCCTGAAGAGCACCATACTGAAAGGCTGGCCTGAGGAGAAGTCCAACGTTCCTTCCCAACTGGTCCCCTACTACAGCATGAGAGATGAGCTTAGCATTTATGATGGGCTCGTTTTCAAAGGTGAGCGCCTTGTTGTACCCCAGGGACTTAGGGCCGAAGTAAAGAGAGACATACATGCATCCCATGCTGGTGTTGAAGGCTGTCTCAGGAGGGCACGGGAAAGTGTGTATTGGCCTGGCATGAACTCTGAACTCAGACACTGGATTTCAACCTGCGAGCCCTGTAGGCTGTTTGAAATCTCGCATGGCAAAGAGACCCTCATGTCCCATGAAGTGCCACAGAGGCCGTGGGAGAAAGTAGCTGTTGATCCATTCTCCCTGAACCAGACAGACTACCTGGTGACAGTGGATTACTATAGTGGCTATTGGGAACTGGACAAGCTGCACCGTGTAGATGCTGAGACTGTGGTGAAGAAACTCAAGGCTCATTTTGCCAGACATGGCAGTCCATGTCAGCTCGTAAGTGACAATGGCGCTCAATTTACAGCTGCAGAATTCAAGAGAATGACAAAGACCTGGGACATTGAGCATAGTGTTACATCCCCCTACAACAGCAAAGCCAATGGCAAGGTAGAGGCAGCTGTCAAATCTGCCAAACGACTGCTTCGCAAGACTGCCAAAGCTGGAGACGATTTCTACTTGGGGCTCCTTGCTGAACGCAACACCCCATCACAAGGCATTGGAAGCAGTCCAGTCCAGAGGCTCATGAATAGAAGAACAAGAACTCTACTGCCTACAACTAGCACCCTGTTGGAGCCAAGGACACTCAACTCGGCTCACGAGAGAGAGAAATTGAAGGAAGTCCAGCAAAGGGAAGCCCGGTATTACAACACCAACGCCCGAGATCTACCCCCTCTGAGCGAGGGTGACACTGTGCGAATGAAGCCGTTTGTACTGGGAAAAAAGGAGTGGAAGAAGGGAGTTGTCGTGGAAAGGCTCGATGAGAGGTCATATGAAGTGGAGACAGGAGATGGGACGTCTTACAGACGAAACAGAGTTCATCTGAAGAGAACCAATGAGCTGCCTCCTGAGGTTACTACTAATTTACCACCACAAGTCTCAAACACTCCTGACACAACCGGTGACTCAACTTGTCAAGGAGAGTCAAGCAGCACCCTGGATACCGGTACTTCCCTTGTTGAACTCAACCGAGAGATAGCTGAGTCGGACTGTGGTGTGATAACAAGGACCCGCTCAGGACGGATTGTAAAAAGACCATCCTATCTCGCAGATTACAATACTTGACTGTCATGCTTCTTGGCCTCAGTTACTGAACCTTGAGTACTGAACACTGAACCTAACTTTAGCATCGCATGTTTGATTAGTTTGTTGAACACTTGTTATGGTTCACTATTATTGAACATTGACATTTCAATACTAAAGAGACTTAATAGAACTTGCTGTGTGGCTACAAGGCCAGGCCCATGATCATTGGACTTTGAAGGGGTTATAGACATTGAACACTTGCCAATGAACATTTATTATGCTAGATTTGCATGGCTCATTATTTTCTTATTTTATTTTATTTCATATTTCATTTTTACTTGCTTTTTCTATATTGGGGGAGATGTGACATGTTGCGTGACATATCGTTACATCGTTACGTCATTTAGTTCCCGTATGTTAGATGGCGTCAGTTCCATGTGGACTTCACTTGAAATAAAGCCTGTGCTTGTGTTTTCTTGCCGGACTTCTGTTGTCCCGTCTTTCTTGAGTTTAGCTGATTGATACAGAGTGGACCGCTTTTAGCGGGACAGCCACTTAAGGAATCTTAGATCTTCACCACCGTATTTCGAAAAATGCAAAAAAGACTTGTTTGCTATGATTCGTCAACTTGGCAATCCTGCATGGTTTTGCTCTTTCTCAGCTGCTGAAACAAGGTGGACTCATCTTCTTAAAACTTTAGGCAGAATTGTAGATAGCAAAGAGTATACTGATGTGGAAATCAAACAAATGACATGGGAACAGAAATCAGATTTGATACAAAAGGATCCAGTCACGTGTGCTAGAAACTTTGAACACATGGTTCAGTTATTTATTTGTGATGTATTAAAGAGCAGTGTAATGCCAATAGGAGAAATAGCTGATTATTTTTACAGAGTTGAATTTCAACAAAGAGGAAGCCCACATATCCATGGTTTATTTTGGGTAAAGGAAGCCCCGCAATATGAAAAAAAGTTCTAGTGAAGAAATTGTGAGCTTTGTTGATAAGTATGTTACTTGCCATAACCCAGAAACTTCCAGTGAAATGGAAGAGCTTGTAAACTTACAGATGCACAGGAATGCCAAGACATGTAAGAAGGCAGGGCATAAGATATGTAGGTTTAATTTTCCACTGCCTCCTATGCCAAAGACAGTGATTTTAACACCTCTTGACAACTCCTGCTTTGATGAAGAGAACAAGAAACAGATAAAAGAAAATGCTGAAAAAATAAAAGAAGTTCTTGACAACATGAAATATGGTGAAGATACCAGTTTTGAAAATTTTCTCAACAAATTACAATTGACTGAAGAAAGTTATATCTTAGCTATAAGACATACATTAAAGCGTAACACATTATTTTTGAAAAGGGCACCATCAGAAATACGGATCAATAGTTACAACACTAATTTGCTAAAAGCTTGGCGAGCGAACATGGACATGCAATATGTACTAGATCTTTATGCATGTGCTACCTACATACTGTCCTGTATTACAAAAAGGCAGAGAGGTATGAGCAGACTTCTAGAAAAAGCATCTGAAGAAGCTAAATCTGGCAACAAAGATATCACAAACAGAGTAAGGCAGATTGGAAACAAATTTCTAAATGCAGTTGAAATTAGTGCTCAAGAAGCTGTGTATCTTGTATTACAAATGCCAATGAGAAGATCCTCCCGAGATTTTCAATTTATCAGCACCTCACCTCCAGATGAAAGGGCATTTTTGTTAAAGAAATTAGATAAGCTCAAGGAGTTGCCTGACAACTCAACTGACATAGAATCTGACAATATCATTAAACGTTATCAAAGAAGACCCAAAACAATTGGAAAGGTTGTGCTTGGCTGACTTTGTTGCATTGTTTAACTGTGTTAAAGATAAGGAAGGTGATAGCAGTAGTGCTAGTAATATTAACGCATCATTCACAGACATTGATGATTTTCTACCAGAAACTAATTTTGAAGACAACACTGATGATGACCCTGATAGTATTAATGTCATTGAGTCTGAATGTGAACCAAATGAATACAAACTAAAAGGAGATATGAAACTAGTAAAAGGGAAAAAGCCTAAAATAATCCGCTCTGTCAGGTACCATAAAGATAAAGACCCAGAAAACCATTATAGAGAGCAACTAATGCTTTATACATCATGGCGAAAGGAAAGCAGTGATTTGATTAAAGACTGTCAAACTTACCAAGAGAGATTTGAACAGGTTAGGGATGAGATTCTCTGCAATAGGCGCCAATATGAATACCATTCAGAAATACTTGATAAAGCAATGGAAGATATGAATAATGCGAAATATGACAACTTTGATAATGTTGCTCCAAATGCGGAACATCTAAATAAGCAGGACTGTGCAGTCAAGCAGAAACCTAGTGAATTATTTGGTTGCTTTCACCCTGGAAAAAACAAGCACCATAGTCACTATGATTTGCTTAATGACATTGGTATTTTCCCCAGAAATAATGATGATGAAGAACTCCTTATGAGGCGCATGTCTGACAATGATTATTATGCACTTGTACGCTCTTTAAATGAAGAACTAAGACAGTTTTTTTTTTATCATGTCCTACATTCAGTGAAAACTAAAAATGATCCTCTTAGATTGTTCTTAAGTGGAGGTGCTGGAGTTGGCAAAAGTACAGTTACCAATGCATTGTATGAAGCACTGATAAGGTATCTGAATTCTATTGCGGGCGAAAATCCAGATGATGTCAAAGTTGTAAAAACAGCCCCCACTGGTAAAGCAGCATTCAACATAAAAGGTAACACATTACACTCTACTTTTACAATACCTGCCAATAGAGGTTTTGAAGATTGTACACTGGATAGTGACAGACTAAACACTATTAGAACCCAACTGAAGAAACTTAAAGTTATATTTATTGATGAGATCTCTATGGTTGGAAGTGGTATGTTCAACTTTTTGAACTTAAGATTGCAACAAATAATGAGAACCAACGAGCCATTTGGTGGAATAAGTGTGATAACTGTTGGAGATCTTTTCCAGTTAAAACCAGTTTTTGATAAGTGGATATTTGAAAATTCTCAATATGGCTACAATGCTTTCGCAACTAACATTTGGACAGAATACTTCTCCCTCTTCGAATTGACGGAAATAATGAGACAAAAAGATGACAAGCAATTTGCAGAGCTACTTAATCGCTTGAGAGAGGGAAAACATTCTGATGATGATATAGCCATTTTAAAACAACGACTCCTGAATGTAACACCAGAAAGTGATAATTATCCAATCAACACGACACATTTATTTACTACAAATGCATCAGTAGATGCCCACAATAATGCTCTGTATGCGCTATCTAGAACTGACAAAGCTCAGATTAAGGCTGTGGACATTATAGGTGGAGACATTTCAGATGATCTCAAGAAACAAATAAAAAATAAAATCCCAGATGATGCAACAAAGACAATGGGTTTATATTCACTAGTATCAGTAGCAATTGAGGCAAAATATGACCTAACAACTAATATTGATGTGACTGATGGTCTAACAAATGGCGCAGAGTGTATGGTAGAGAACATAGACTACAGAGTTGATAATTCAACCAGACCAAGTATTATTTGGGTATCATTTCCACATCTTGAAATAGGCAGAAAGTGGTGCAAAGAA
Organism: Orbicella faveolata; assembly: GCF_042242905.1. Classification (NCBI taxonomy): domain Eukaryota; kingdom Metazoa; phylum Cnidaria; class Anthozoa; order Scleractinia; family Merulinidae; genus Orbicella; species Orbicella faveolata. The sequence continues at coordinate 24,061,888 of NW_028301563.1, forward strand.
CATGCACATTTGTACAACACAGGCATAAATAAAAACTGGACACCAATTTTAGAAGTTACAAAACAATTCCAAATTAATAAAAAAAAAAGTAAGGTACAAATTCTTCGACGTCAATTTCCACTTAGACCTGCTGCTGACTATTCACCGTTGTCAAGGAGATACACTAAATGAAGCAGTTGTTGATTTTCAATCATCAACAAGAGAGCACATGCATTATGTCGGCCTGAGCCGAGTACGAAACAGTTCTTCAGTACATGTTCTCAATTTGAATGAGAAAAAAATTAAGGTCACCGAGAAAGTTAAAAATGAAATGAGTAGACTGAGAACAGAGGCAAGCCTCAAGCCTTTAGCAGTCTTGCAGGTAAACTTAGATTCACCCCAAACAAAAACAGTCTTGTTTCAGAATGTTAGATCTCTCCACTTACATATTCACGATGTTCGAACTGATTACAACATTCAAAAGGCTGATGTTAACATTTTTGTTGAAACAAAACTTTGCTTGTCAGATAGAGATGATACATATGAGCTACCTGGATTTACTCTTTACAGAAATGACTTCAATCATTCTAACATCAGGACTTCCTATGGAACTGCTTTGTATATTAAAAATGATTTGAACTGTACTGAAATTCCATACAGGTTTAATACTAATGACATAGAAGTTATTGTAACAGTTCTTAACGATCCAGTTGCAAATTTTCACATTGTAGGTATCTACCGCTCAAAAATTATTAGAATTTCACACTTGATTGAAGCCCTTACTCATCTTCATAATTCAGTATTGATGGAACCTACAATTCCTACTGTACTACTTGGAGATTTCAATGTTAACCTGATGCAGGACAGTACAGAACAAAAAGCTGTTAAAGCATTTCTAATGACAAATAAAGGATACACGCAGTTGATTAACCAGTATACTACTGACTACCGCACACAGATAGATCACATTTATACAAATGTACCACACCTTGTGCAATCAGCAGGTACACTAGAGTCTTACTACAGTGACCATAAGCCAATCTTGATGTCCTCGACAGCTTTGTAAATAATGTAATGTAAATGATGCACATGCTAAACAGCAGTTTATACCAACAAATGATTGTGTCATATGGATACATGCAACATATTTTAGAATTCACCATTGATAACAGAACTACAATCAATCACATTTATACTAATTTGAATGAATCAAGAGTTCAAACAGGTGTTCTAGAGACATACTTGTGTGACCATAAAGCTGTGTGCATAGCAATAAAAAACAAAAACAAAACAAAACAAAACAGAAAAACAAAAACAAAAACAAAAAAAACGATGGACTCATTTTCTTAGGCTGTAATGACTGTTAATTATATAAGGTAGCATTTACAATTTAAAATCGTGTTAACAAAGAATAACTGAAGTCAGTATTTAATTAAATGTGAATGTTTTTGTTAGACTTCTGGTCAGTAACTATCAGTGTCTACATAAATACATGTACATGTAAGAGTCCCTTTTAAACTCCTTGTGACCCTTTGGGTCACATACCCTCCATTCTGCAACTGTACTCAGGTAAGTAGAAATGGTTGTTTCTTGTTCTGGTCCACTTACAGCTCTACAGAACATGCATGTGTGATAATAATGATTAATGTTGACATCCACTGTAAACAATTATTATGTATAGATATTAATCATAAAATAGTACCTCTTGTATAAATGATTATTAAAACAATTGATTTTTTCTTATGATTATTAACATATTTTAGAAACTTACTGATTCCCACTTTTATTCCATTTTAGAAAAGAAATTTAAAACAGAAACTATACAAGATACAGCATTGAAAGCATCCACTGGCTGCCATATGATGTTCTACATGTACTTGCTTCAGAATTTTCACCGTGTAGTTTGTAAAGAGCCACAGTTTCATGTGATAGTGCCCATAACATTGGAATTGATTACAACTTATTGGTCTGTGATTACAACGAGATCAATGTCACATTCCTCACAATCGTTTTCAGCCAATATATTCAAACAACGCACAGGAAGTACCATCTAGCAGTAACACTCTCCAGTAGAAGGAAATCTGTGCCGAACATCTCCTGATTTAGTTACAAATGAGACAACTCTTCAATCCACAGTTCATGGGTAACAGTTATGCCTCGCGGCATCAACTTTACTTCCTGAATTCTGGTGCTTGTACTATGTTTGTATTTGTATATTGATGATTTTGTGCTTTTGGAATTACTGGACTTACCTTGTATCAGAAATTGTACAGTCAGCATGGATCACTAACTGTCAGCTGTATCATAAAAAGAGGGAATCAAGATACATTATTACACAGTTGTGGCATCTTTCCAGACTGTCTGGTACAGTTGCAAACCATATTCATATTTTTTACTCTATAAAATTACAGTAACAAACATTTTGCTAGAATTATACAAATAAACTGCCAATCTTGTCATGAAAGCATCTCAATGTCTTTCATTACTTAATAAATACCAGTTGCAAAGTAACCATCTAACCTTGCAATCCAGAAGTTTGTGGAGAACACCATCCTAAAACATGCCATTTGAGAAATGATATTACAGTGGAACCCTGTTAATACGACCACCTTAAGGCCATGGAAAACTGGTCATATTAACACGGTGGTCGTATTAACGTAGTTCTGTAAATAAGACAATTACTGACTGAGTGTTTTTTTAGGCCAGAATAAAGTGGTCGTATTATCCAGGTGGTCGTATTAACAGGGTGGTTAAAGGTGGGGTTCCACTGTAAAACAAGGAGGCCTAAAGAGTAACCCATTTTAATTAATTCACATTCTTTCATGCAGATTTAATTCAATTAGAACATAACTGAAAGCTGTCCTTGGCTTGTGATTAGATGACTGCATGAATGAATGTGAATTAAATGTACGTGGCTTGCATTTTGGGCTCCCTGCTGTAACATCACCACCCTTCTTACCCCTTTAAAGCAAATGAAAACATGTCAACATACAATTTACTGCACTTTGCACAGAAGTTTTAGTCTCTCAATTCTATTATATATCTTAAAATCGTTCAGTTTTTTCTGTGAATTTGTTTGAATTCGGAACTGAAATTTGAATTTAAATTTGGTACCTTTGAGAAAAATATTCTCAGAGGTCTATCACATGATCTAAACTGAAACAAAAAAAATCAACTTTTTGTAAAGTTAAAACAAAAAAATTATGTTAAGTGATTTCAAAGCCAACCCACTTTTGTGAAAATATAACGGCAAGGGAGAAAGGAGTCCATGACACGAGCGGCCTGGACCTCCTGAGAATCACGCTGGATAAGGTTTCGTAAGAAAAATGGTTCTTTTAAAAGAACTGATTTTGGAACACTGCCTTCCCGGGACTCGCTTACGTACACACTTGAAAAAAAAAAGCTTGAAAATGTATTCCGCCATATTCCGATTTGTTTTTTCGGAGTCATGCTTTCAACGGACCGCATAGGAAACAGCCATTCTAACTAGCCAATAATAAAACGAGAATTTCAGCGAATCAGCGTTTGCAATTTTCGATCCGTCTTTTCAGTATAAAAACCAAATTATGCCACTTGTCAGTGTACTCTGAACACGTGGAGTCAATATGTCTGGCAAGGTCAGGAGTAACAAGGACCAGAAGAAAACAGCTTCAAAAGCAACACCCCGCTCAGTCGTCCAAAAGTCCACATTCCAAACCGGAAAATCAGTTCAACAGAATCCAGAGCCCTCTCCAGACGTTGCCATTAATGCCAAACCAGCGGACAGACGCTTTCAAGAAAATCCAAAGTCGTCTTCTCCAAACGTTGCCGTTAATGTCAAACCAGCGAACAGATACGATACTAAGACTGCACCTATCATAGCTTACGTCCACAGCGTAAGCCCTCCCAAAAGAAACAGGCGCAATACCTTTGACTATGCAACAATCAGCCTACAAACCTCCAATGAAATAAAGCAGGAAGCGCTTTTATACTCATCGCACAAACGATCCCTCTTCGAGGAAAGTGAGAAGTGCCGTACACCAATAAAGCTCCAGAAGTACACGTATACTGACGATAAAAAGAAAATCATTATCAATGATATGACTCATGTCTCGGTTCCTAAACCGTCTGAGTATGCCTTCCAGTTTACCAACAGCGCAGCGTGCCGGTACGAAAGAGTGACAGTATCGGAAGCAATTGCCACCTGCGAAGAATGGGATGAGGTGGAAATGGTAGGAAAGATAATCAATCTTGGATTCCCACATACTGTACGGCGCAAAGGACAAAATGTGTCGACCACTATTGATGTTTGCGAAGCTGTGTTAGCCGATACCACTGGATCTATTCGTCTTGACGTATGGGACACAAATATTCGACAGTTGAGACTGGGTCATATCTACCGCCTCAGTCCTGTAGGGATTCGTCTTTGGTCTGGACAGAAAAAGATTTCCACTACAATAAACACACGGGTCACAGTTGTGGAAGACGAATCCTTCAGTGAAATTGCCGTTGAAGATTGTGATGACGCTCGTAAGCTAGACGAAGAAGTTTTTGAGATTGACAACATTCTCTCCGTTGAGAAAGTGGAACACTTCAGCAAATGTGTCAATTGTACCAGAAAACTAGTGCAAGTTACCTCGGAGAACATTGTACAATGTGATCGCTGTGGACACAACATGCGACTGTCTCAGTGCGAACGGAGCATAATGGCAAAGATTGTCGCTGCTCAAGAAGATGGCCAAACTGTTAGATTAATGATCAGGAAGGACGTGTTGAAGACAATCCTTGATGGTGATATTAATTCACTTGGAGAAGGTGAGATTACTAAAAAACTGCTTATGCTTCAAAATTTGAAACTGAAATGCAATGTGTAATCACAGATTGTTTCTGAAATTGACCTTCAGCAGAATTTCGAGTAGAACTACGTTAACGAAGCTAAGTTCATAGTTTCACCTCGGGGAGCAAAAGAAACCAACATTGTCAAGTGTAGATGAACTAATTTAGTCAAGCTAAGTTTATAGTCTCACCTCGGAACCGAAAGAAAATAACATTGTCAATTGTATTCACTATATATCGATAGTTTTGTTGTCAGGATTGAGTTGCGTAGCTGTTCCAGTTCAATGTGCGAAGACAGATTGTTTCTGAAATTAAGTTTTGGCAGATCAGGATTATGAGTAGGACTATTGTAAGGAAACTAAGTTTACAGTTTCACCTTGGGAGCGAAAGAAACTTCCATTGTCAATTCAATGTCAATTGTGTTCACTGAAGTTGGTAGTTTTGTTATGAGGAGTTGAGTTGCCTGGCTGTTCCAGTTCAATGTGCAATGACAGATTGTGTCTGAAATTAAGCTTTAGAAAAATTTAATGTAGAAGAACTAATTCAGTCAAGCTAAGTTTATACTTTGACCTCGGCGCCGAAACAAAAACTAACAGTGTTAATTGTATTGACTGATGTCGCTACTTTTGTTAAGTTGCCAAGTTGTTAAGTTGCCAAGCTTTTCCAGTTCGATGTACAATGACAGGTTGTTTCTGAAATTCAGTTTTAGCAGAATTTCAAGTAGGAAGACTAATCTACTGAAGCTAAGTTTCAAGGGTTTCTCCTCGAGACCAAAAGAAGCTAAATAACATTGTCAATTGTATTTCGACAATTTTTGTTAAGACGGGTTGTTCATTTTCGTTGTAAATGTTTCTTTTCGTAATTCAGGTTACCTTATAATAGTTATTAAATCTTGCAATAGAAGAAGTCTTGTCAAGTAAAACTAGAAACATGTTTATAATTCGCAATAAATGCTTGAGAAAGTTTATTCATGTCATCTCTCTATAAACCGGGGAATCCCCTCCTGGGCTCAACAATGATACCTTCATTACTCCATCCTGTATCGCGTTGTGAATGTCACACTGTCATGTAACGCAATGTTATTTAACAACAAAAGCGCTTTGAATCACGTTTATATTTATATGTTCAATTCACTGAAAAAAATTTTTTCTGGACCAAATACTTATAAGAATAATCGAGTGACACAAGGCTCTGACCCAAGACAGCTTTTCTTTGATAATTTCAAATCATAATGCTGAAGAAAGTGGTCTTTTCCAGGTGTTCTGATAGTTTAGTGTGGTCCAAAGAGAGACAACTAAAAAAATAAAAGTATCTTTTACCACTCACCTTTCTGTGCACTGCACCCCACATGATATGAACGCCAAAAACTGACTATGGTACATGTAGGACAGGCTTTTGCTTGTTACGATATCGGTGACTCTTCGCACAGACTTGTTAAAATGATAAGCCTTTTTCCCTGACCAAAAAGCTAGACTACAATTAATCCCTCCTTTCTCTCTCTGCGAGATGATTCTACTGATCAGTCACAAATGAGAAACTTCTTACTCAAGTAAGCGCAGCCCTCAAAGAAACGCCGCATTTGAAACAAAGTTAAAAGGTGCCGCTCCCGAATAAGCGCCGCGGCTCCCTCGCGACGCTCATTTGACGGATAACGTACCGTAAATCCTCGAAATAGCGCCCGGGGTGCTTATTTCAAATTTAGAAGAAGACGGGGTCGCCTATTTAATTTTTCCCAAAGCGTGGCCTGACATGATGATTTTTTTAATACGTCATGCTCGTTAACAACAACAAAAGCTGTTTATCGACATAAAAAGCTGATCGTAAAGTTTAAATCGCACCACCGTTAGCACTTAACGTGTTCACAAACAACCAATGTGCCATTCTAATACTACGTGACGAAAACTATACATCCTTCGTTGTCTCATTACTCGTCTACAAAATTGGGGGAGGGGAGGGGGGCGCTTATTTTAAATTTTGGGCGATAGGAGGGGCGCTTAATCGAGGGGGGTGGGGACGCTAATTCAACGGTTTACGGTATAACTAAAAAACCAGTATTGAAGGGGACAGTGAGATCAAAATTGAATGAAGACGCTAGTGATAAAGGAAATGAAAAGTGTGCGAAAAGACAAATGATGACAATCAACAGACGCTATTGTTAGTTCTTGCAAAATTTTCATACAGATAGAAAAAATACCGTTAAAAGGAATATTTCTTTGTGGCATGCAATTTTTTAAGTAAGCAGCACCCTCGAACAAGCGCCGCATTTGAGGCGCGAAAAATTTAACAAACGCTGCATCGTTTATTCGAGTAAATACGGTAGCTTTTTTTTCTGCATTTTAGATGCCAAACTGCACCGAAAAGTAAAAGAGTGGTGAGCGGCCAGCCGGGCAGGGAGGGGTCTCCTACCTGAGATGGTCTGTTGCGTACAACCTCTTCCCCTCTGCCCCCTCACCCCACTATCTCCCTCTGCTCCGTCATTTTTGTTCTAGTGCCAATTTTCGCGCTGTTCGATTAAGCTTCTTGAACGCGAAAAAACTGTTCGTTGGTACGTATTAAGAACTAGAAGGATAGAGTCCTCACATTCTGGCATCAAATACATGTTTATTTTCCAAATAGTAGTCAGTGGACAAAACTTACATTTCTTAGGAACGAACAAACTACAAATCCTTCACATACATTTTAACCAGGAAAAAACTGTATTTTTACAGTCATCACATTCCAAGGTACTCTGCCATTCATAAATTTAATTGAATCATAGCCAATTTGATTAACCCCTAAGAAAAGTACCGCTTGTTACTTGTGGCGACCAACATCTGTCAATATGCTCCCAAATGTAAAATGTTAAATACTTGAACATAAACTATACACACATAAGTGTTTAAATCTAGACTCCTTCCTCACTAAAGGCTTATATTTCCTGTCAAATCGTTACATATATTACATGAACACCTTATTTCTATAAAAATGCTCAACTACTGGCTGCTCATTAACATGATGCACTTTTCAAGTAAACCACCTTACAAATGGAACACTTCTTAGTTCAAAAAGAGGCCAAGTACAGAATTTTATAGCATTATTACCGCATACCATGAGGTAGATCGAAGGAGCCTTTGATTAGTTAAGTTTTGGTACAAACAAAGTTTACCATGAGGATGTGCAGGTGTGAAAGAGTAAATTTAAAGAATAATTTTGTTTCAGTCGGGTGAGGTCAACGTCCAGCGCTCTGATCTACTCCGATTGGTTAAGTGAGAACAAAGTGTACAGAGCAAACTTAGTCATGCAAAGAAAACTAATGTGTGTAACAGAAACCGTAATGACACAACACTGTTCAATTGTCTTTCCTGTCAAAATTCGAAACATGTAAAGAACAGACGGAAAATATGCAATACTGATTGAGAAGCCCTTACGATTTCCTTCCATGCATACATTTCCTCTCAGGTCATGATTTGTTGTGGTTGAAAAGGTCCTTTTAAGAGCTAAGAAACTTTCCTTTGGAATGTCACGGGTAAACTCCAAATACCAAGGTCTCTTAATTCGCCGACGAGCTGACAGCCTCCTGTAGATTAAATCCAACCATGTACAGGTCTCGTCTTTTAACTCTGCTTCTGCGTATAGTGATGATGATTCAAAGAAAATGGAAAAAGGATCTTTCCCTCGAGCACGTTGTTCGTAAAGACCTCTTAATCTTTTTGCCTCTTGTTTAACAAAGAAATGCGAAGTTTTCCCCCAGGTCACTGCATTCTATGAAACAATTGACCGCTGACTCAATAGCTTTTCTGTTTTGTCGCTTACCTCGTCACTGGATTCTTGGACCTCTTCTGTGTCAACACGAGTCATTTCTTCGAGAACATCTTCAAATGGCACAGAAGCCGCCGTTTTGAAATTTGTTTTCAATTTTTATGCGCGCGTCCGTTGATCCGAGATGCAATCACCCCGGCATTTTCGTTGGCGTGTGTGCCCAGGGTGATTGATTGGATACCGAATTTGTGACATTACATTCTTTGTACCTAATCAGCTGCATTTGATCTTGCAACTTTTATGCTCTCTTACACTGACTTGTTATACCAACTGATCGCTAAAATTGAGTTTACTAGTTCAACTAGGTTATCATATAGGGAACAAGGAATCCGAAAATGTTAATTTTAGTGGCAGGTCATATAAAGCAAAAGTGACCACACACCTTTCTTACGAAATGCGCAGAAAAAGTGCAAAGTTGATTTGGACATCAAAGAATGGTATAAGAATTTGCAACAAATTCGTCAAAATATCTTACACAAAGACAAATGTAAGCGTAATAATGACAAAAACTTAGTTAAAATACCCTTTGAGGACATTGCTGATAGAGACGGACAAGACATGGTTGATATGGACAAGTTATATATCCATATAATTGACACATTAAACTGTTTCTTAATAGTTTCTTAGTAAGATCATCAATTTCGGCGATTGTCGCCTTTTAAAACGCTTGTTGTGTAAGATAAATTCGATGTTAAGTCAGCACGGACACTTTGTGACTCTCTGTCCTAATCTCCTATGTCTCAGGCTAAATATGAGTGGTGTCAGAAATGAAAGAGATCCTGCAATTCCGGGATCTCAGAATTTTCTAGATCGAGAAACAACATGGAAAGGATTTTGTAAGAGAGTTTTGTTTTCCCATTTTTATTTTTATTATTCTTGTTTTCTGTAACGTTGTATCCTATATCAGGAAGGGAACCTCCTAGCACACACTCTTTAATTTCCTTTTTATCGTGCAGTTGACACTGATTGTGATTATTTGTTGGTAGGTACTTGCAAAACAATCAGTTGAAAGACTTACCTGAGGATATTTTCCGCTACAATACCAAGCTGAAGTACCTGTGAGTAGATCTCTTGGCGTAACTGTAGATTAACGTAACTAAATTCCCAACTAGCCAATCAGAAGCTGTGTCTACTGTCTTGATATCCTGAGACATCAAGTCACTGACCTGATATGGCTATAATATCAGGTCATTTGGCCGAATTTGGGTTCGGTAAATACCTAATCGTTCCTTTCTGGTACGCTTTGGCGGCATATCAGGCTGGTTTGGTCTCGCCATGGGTATTTCGGCTGGACTACCTCTCGCAAAAGCACGAACCATGGTTCGGCCAAATTCAGCTAGTATGCCGTTGCACGCAATTTAAGAAAGTAAGTAAAAGAATACTTTGGTAGGTAACAAGTCCGCCTCTTGAACGGCCACAGAACAAGCAACGGCGTGGAGTTCTGTATCCACTGCACTCGAAGATAAATTTAAACCTTTTTTTAATGAACCACTAGATAGACGCGAGAATCCAAACTTTATTTTCACTAAGGTGGACGTTAGCGACGTTTTCTTCCTTTTAAAGTTTCGGTCTTGATAATAAAAATGCCACTCTTGTCTTCGAAGCAGTCTCCAAGGTGTACTATCTATATATTTCTTCAATCTCTCGCATTCAATTTGGCGAAACTCAACTCTTTGGCTCTCTTAATGTTGTAATGTGTATTTTCTGTGAAGGTTGGACATAAATTACGACGTAGAAAACTAGTAGAGCCCTACAATTCGAAGAAAAAAACTTGAATAAATCAAGTGAAGACAAGAGAGAATCTACACTGCCTTCTTCGTTTACAAAACCATTAACATTACAAGCCTTTCCATAGACGTAGTCTAGTTCAGGGTCGCTGACGCCGTTTTGCTTCGAATAGTCCATTTCGGCTGCTAAAATTAACAGCGGTATTTAGTTAAGTTTTGGTACAAACAAAGTTTACCATGAGGATATGCAGGTGTGAAACAGTAAATTTAAAGAATAATTTTGTTTCAGTCGGGTGAGGTCAACGTCCAGCGCTCTGATCTACTCCGATTGGTTAAGTGAGAGCAAAGTGTACAGAGCAAACTTAGTCATGCAAAGAAAACTTATGTGTGTAACAGAAACCGTAATGACACAACAATGTTCAATCGTCTTCCCTGTCAAAATTCGAGGCATGTAAAGAACAGACGGAAAATATGCAATACTGATTGAGAAGCCCTTACGATTTCCTTCCATACGTACATTTCCTCTCAGGTCATGATTTGTTGTGGTTGAAAAGGTCCTTTTAAGAGCTAAGAAACGTTCCTTTGGAATGTCACGGGTAAACTCCAAATACCAAGGTCTCTTAATTCGCCGACGAGCTGACAGCCTCCTGTAGATTAAATCCAACCATGTACAGGTCTCGTCTTTTAACTCTGCTCCTGTGTTGAGTGCTGATTCACAGAAAATGGTAAAAGGATCTTTCCCTCGAGTACGTTGTTCGTAAAGACCTCTTAATCTTTTTGCCTCTTGTTTAACAAAAAAAAAAAGTTTGCCCCCAGGTCACTGCATTCTATGAAACAATTGACCGCTGACTCAATAGCTTCTCTGTTTTGTGGCTTACCTCGTCACTGGATTCTTGTAGCTCTTCTGTGTCAATATGAGTTATTTTTTCGATTCATCTTCAAATGGCACAGAAGCCGCCGTTTTGAAATTTGGTTTCAATTTTTATGCGCGCGTCCGTTGATCCGAGATGCAATCACCACGGCATTTTTGTTGGCGTGTGTGCCCAGGGTGATTGATTGGATACAGAACTTGTGACATAACATTCTTTGTACCTAATCAGCTGCATTTGATCTTGCAACTTTTATGCTCTCTTACACCGACTTGTTATACCAACTGATCGCTAAAATTGAGTTTACTAGTTCAACTAGGTTATCATATGGGGTACAACGAATGCGAAAACGTTAATTTTTTAGTGGCAGGTCATATGAAGCGAAAATGACCACATACATTTCTTACGGAATGCGCAGAAAAAGTGCAAAGTTGATTTGGGCATCATCCACTCTGACTATTTAAGTGAGAGCAAAGCGTACAGAGCAAACTTAGTGATGCAAAAACACCCATGTGTGTTACAGAAACCGTAATGACGCAAAACTTTTTAATTGTCTTTCTTGTCAAAATTCGAAGCATGTAAAGAACAGACGGAAAATATGCAATACTGATTGAGAAGCCCTTACGATTTTCTTGCATGCATACATTTCCCCTCAGGTCATGATTTGTTGTGGTCGAAAACGCCCTTTTAAGAGAGAAGAAAATTTGCTTTAGAATGTCACAGGTAAACTCCAAATACTTGACGTTTGGTATGTTTCAAGTTAATGAATTTTGTTTTCCAAAATGCGTTTTATTGTCATGTTTGTCACCGCAGTTTGTGTGTTATTTCTGATTGAGCTACGATGGCCAAAGAAAAAGACCATTTACGATAAGGTAGAAACTGGTTATGATTTTTTGGATGGAGGAAAACACACTCACCAAATGCTGAATTGTTCATATTGACACTGGTTTGCTTACGGTTGTCTTTTATTTTATGGTTGGGGCAACTCTATCATAATATCTACAAAAGTCACGTTTTATAAATAAATTTTCGGAGATTTGGCTCCGTGTTCCATACCGGGTGGTTACTTACAATTTATATTGTCCTTTAAATGAGTAGAGAAAAACTCGTTAATGGTTAAAAAAAAAATGTCTAAGTGTTGCGAAAATGGCAACGTTCGTTTACGAAACAGACAACTGCTTAGCCTTCGGCAGAGTAAACATTGGTGAATATCAAGGACTACAAAATAACGGATTAAAATATCAAAACACAGACGCAATTGTTTGTTTGCATACACGTATGCAGCCGTAGTTTCTTTTTCTTTTTTTTTTTTTTTCAATTAACTTTATTTAACACTAACAGACCAAGAAAAAGTAAGAAAAAAAAAAAAACACTACTTACAATGAGAAATACTTACAATACAATGCGGCAGCACAACATTTATCTACTACTTACTTGGTTATAGTTACAGTACTTACATTCCAGCAAACTTTTCCCCCTCCCCCTATTGTATGCATATGCTATTATTTAGGCACGATTAACTCCTTTTAGAATTTTTACAATAACCTCTTGGATTTCTACCGTGCTTTAAAAGAAAAAAAACAAGAAAACAAAAAAAATCAAAAACGCTGATAATTTCACATTACTTACGCAGTCGTAACTTTAATGACATCGATTGTAAATCGAATTTTGTTGAATACTAACCCAAACACTTTCACGCGACTCTCAAGAGCAAACTACAAAATTCTTGAAACAAGCGATAGAAAGTAACGTTTCAAGAAACCTCATCAGGATCATTGTGGGACATTCAGGTCAAGGCCAGTAGACAAACCCAAACATGACTAGTGGTGGGGCTTAGAGCTAAAGTATTATCGATAAACTTTAAGACAAACAATCTGAAGTCACAAAGCTCACTTTGTGAGCAGTCATGCCTTAGAATTACAGGACTAAGGAGGGAACTACAAAATAATATACATTTGGCGATCACGAACGAAAATTCTGAATTCTAAGCAAAATTATTGAGCATCATAATACAAGCTTAAATATAGCCTTATCTCTAATACGTGCCTACCCGTGGGAGGGAGAGTTTGACGAAATTCAATGCTGAATCAGGTGGAAGGTGTTTATGGCAGAGACCTTATAGTTAAGGCTCATTCTCGACACAAATATCTAAGAGTGATTTTCTGAGAGTGTCGAGAATCAGAAGACAGTCACGACAAATCGCTTTTTCTTTTATTTCCCCAAAACATACCTTTGCGTGATCCTATTCAAGGAAAAATAGTTTAAAGTTCCAACGATTTATTTTACGGCCAAAATTTAAGAAAGTTCGAAATTTGCATATAATGGCGGTTTTCGCGGCTTAAAATGTTCAGAATTTCACGCTTCTTTACGAAAACAGAGTGGGCGTAGAAACAATCTTATGAAAACAAAACTTTGCACAAATATTATTTTATTCTTATACTTTAAAATCGTGTAATAAGTTTCTTGAAGTTTTGTTTGTAGCTTTTAAACGAAGGGTATTTGTACAGCCGCCATTTCTGTCTCCTGGCAAGGGACAAATAAAGGCCAACTTTGACTTGTATAAATGGCCTCTGGTATATATCATTTGGTCAAAATATCTACATTTTAGGAAACCTTGGTTATTGCTTTTTTTCACTCGAAAATTTATAGCTCTGGGAATTAAAATGTTCTCCGTCAGTAAAATAAAATGTTACGACATGTAAGCGAGTTCAATTTTATGCAAATCACAAGGTTATTCTTTGGAAGTCAACGGTTTAAAACAGGAAACAACGACTCACCGTTACTTACGTTCCTTCTGTTGCTATAGAAACCATTTTAACTTCCCAGTGTCCTTGTGAGCTGTTCTGTAAAATATTTCCAGTAAAACAGCGAGCATAAACGGCCATAAAATTTGACAAGGTCGACAATGTCGACAATGTTTATATTTGAGATGAGACACTGAGTGGCGCACACAGTCCTGGCTGTTTTCATCGTCTTGCTCAGTCGAGAGTCCTTTAAAGGTATGATAGAATATCCGCTTCAAACCGTAGTAAATTAGTTTCTAATATCCATATGCCTCATGTCGACTCATGAGTAAATAAATCAGTCCCCGAACACTGAATAAACAAGTAAAATGACCTCTGAGGTCAGGAGGTCACGTGATATGTCGTTATGTTACTTTTCCCCGGTTTCACATTACGCATTTAACGACGTATTTTAGGACGTTAGCACGAACATTTTCCAGTGGATAGATTTTTTCTTAATTTTTACAGCAGTCAGATAATGAGTTACTTGTGTCAGAAATGCAAAAACAAAATGGGGGTCAACGACTTTGTTTCAGAGATAAAGCATGTAGAAAACTACCTGATTTTGAAAATTCAGCATGGTTTATAGGGGTTTATAGTAAAAAATATCGAATGTGAATCAAAGGAGGCAAACGATCTTACTGGATAGCACCATCGCCTCTGGTTTTTAAAACAGCGACTATCCGGGCCAGATCTCCACACATCGTCAGTTACACGGACTAATATAAATAAGCGGCCCTCGGCAGTGAATGCGTGATTTAGAGGGCCGTCGAAAAAACCAGGAACATGGAACATTCCGGAACATTCCGGAACATCCCGGAACATTCCGAAACATTGCATAGTTATAACAATTATGAGAAAAATATGTAAAATTAAATTTTCAAAACTAAAATAAACAAAAATAAACTGGTATCAGCTCGAAAATGAAAAGATGTTATTTGGGTTAGGGGAGTCGGTAGTGGAGGGGTAGGAAGCGTTGGGTTTTCATTCAACTGACTACAGTGAAAACAGACTCCTCTTCTTTGCCGCCAATTGCTTCACGTCGCTTTACAGCAGTGTGCTTTTCAACACAAACATGGACGATTTGGACGATGAATGCCAGGTAATTCATTGCGTCTTCTTTTTTGATCCCTGATTTCTTCAACATCTGAGGTATTTGTCTAAGCATCATACAGTTGCTTGTTAAGTCAGTAGCCATGGTTTTGTCACTGTTCGGTCTTCATGTTTCTATTCTAGCATCCCCAGTTTTCGCGCCGCTCCGCTAGGAACGTCTGACACTATGACCCGCCAAGCCTTTTTGGAAAAACGAGTAACAAGCAAGTTATTATTACTTACTAGTAATGAAAGATTAGGGCAGCGCGTTCACTCGCACGCGCGTACTTCGCATGCCTGGTCTACTCTGGTGGTGTTCGAATGTCTCGATAGAAAACTAGGTTTGATCGAATGCCAGATAACGATCTGCACGTGAAGTTGGATTAGCGATGAATAGATTGTAGCCTGCGGTAAAAGTATTTTTAATTAATTAATTAAGTATTGACTTGTACTGGAAAAAAACATTTCCCAGATTTAGATCGCCAACACTTGTAACAAATATTTCTTGAGACAATAAAGTTTTGACCAGTGACCCTGCAAAACAGCGCGCGCGTCGCTAAATGTTTTTAAATTTTGTGTTTGTATTTGTTCACACTGTCATCAGAGGTCGAGCAGTCCGAACTAGTTTCGTCAAGAAACTTAATGCCACAGAGTTTCTATTTCTATCTCACGGAGAAACTATTTCTTCATGAGAAATCGTGTATACGCATATCTTTGTATTGACGCAATGAATTGAATAAAGACATCACACTCGTGTACCCATATTTTTAGGTCTGATTAAGGAGTTCGAACGCCGCCACCTTGGTTTTCTGTGAAGAACGAAATCTGGGAATAAGGGACAGTCACGTAATTAAACTAATGACGAACGACTGGAAGGAATGGATTACTCCACTTAGTTGCTAGCCTTCTTTTATTGCAGTGACTTTCATTCTTCTTTCTTTTTTCCTTTTTTTTTTTTTTTTTTTTTTTTTTTTCTCGTTATGTTTCTATTTTTATTTTCCGAGCTGATACCACTTTATTTTCGTTTGATTTAATCTTTAAAAATTTAATTTTGCATATTTTTCGCGTAATTATTATAATTATTCGATGTTCCGGGATGTTTCGGGATGTTCCGGAATGTTCCGGAATGTTCCATGTTGCTGGTTTTATCGACGGCCGATTTAGAGGCACGAAAGAAACGAGCTGAAAACGCGAATCTCACGCGAAAAAAAAATAAGCTTTGCTCTTGCTGCTCGCATATCACCAGTCTTTGCTAACTAAAACAGCACAGCCTGTTTTTCTGTGTTTTAGTCATTTGATTCACTTATGACGCTCAATTCTGCTGTTATGATTAGGTTTTAGAAGTAGCGCTAACCCACCCCCACCCCACTCTCGAGAAAAGTAATTTTAAAAGTCGTGGCAGCTAATACTCCCGAAAGCAGAATGCAATCTGCATTTGTATTGAGAGGCACTAGCCCGCGAGCAGGCATATATTGTAGAAGAGAAAGTAGGAAAGGAAAAAGGGAATAAGAAGTGCATGTATTAAATGTTTGTTTAATTTTTCATGCTGCTCTTGACAGATATCGCAATAACTTTATAAGGAAGTGAACATGTTTGATTTGTATTAACAAGCGCATCTTAAAACTATTAAGATTACAACTTTAACAAGTAAATAATAAATGTCTGACACTTTTTTTGACGCCTTCAACGACACAGGCAAATATTGAACTTCCTCAAGATATATGATTGTAAAGTTTTACAGTAATCAAATGAGATGGAATGTCTTCAAATATGGCCGGGATAGGAAATTGAACGGTAAATTTGGAAAGAAAATCTTAAGCCATATAACAGAAATTTCAGATTAGAAAAATAAAAGAATGAAACAAATGCAACTAAGCCTTTATTTATAAATAAGCCCTTCAAGTCTTTACAACGAGAGTTTCCTTCTCCTAAATTCAGACCATCTATCAAACATCAACCGAACGTGATTTATAAGATACCCTGCGCCGATTGTGATTGGTGTTATGTAGGCAAAACTGGCCGGTGTGTTGAAACTCGTAAGAAAGAAGATATCAGGAATGTCAAAACATGTACTAATGGTCAAACATTGCGAAACATGCGTGGTCATTCGACGATTGCATAGATTTTGATAATTCGATAGTGTCGTCGACAAAGGCTTTTTTCGCAATAGAAAAACTTTGGAGGCTTGGCACACCTCTGCAACGAAGCATGCTGGCAATAATTCTAAGCCGATTCCAAACCAGAATAGTATTCTTTTGTAAACAATAGTCACTTAATTTACACATTTTTACTTTCCTCTTGTTCTTCTTCTTATTTTTATCTCGCCTTTTCTTGCATATATTTTATCATTCTGCATTCCATTTTTATCCGTCGAAGGTTGTAGATTGACAGCCGAAAGGTCATGTTCTTTTTAAAAATTTTTAGCCAGCAAACATTTGTATCGTAATTTTGATTTCGTTAAAGTTGTTTAAAAACGCTCGACCGAGCAAGAGTCTTAACTTTCACATTCCATTGTGGCGAGAAGAATGAAGCTTCTGAGAAGAGGATGATAGACCGGCTAGAAGTCAGTGGAACTAAACCTTAGCATCTCTTTACCCGTGACCCGCGCTGATTAGACAGTCCCGATATCAACGGTCCACCACAGGCAGCGTGAACTTTTACCATTATTATTTCCTAATTTTCTAGTTTTAGTTAGTTTAAGTATTTAATTATTCTTTCAATTCATTTTTAAATTTTATTTTATTTCTAATGTTTTTTTTTTGCATATTTACTTTTTTTGTTTTTTTGTTTTTTTTTTACTATTTTTAACACTCCGCACTCCGCATTCCGCGTTTTTGGAACAGCCTTCAGATAACGCCTTGTCATAAAAATACACCGGTCATCACTTTTTTAAAATTAAAGTGCGGCATGTAATCTAACGTCTTTAAATGTCTTTGTTCTTGAGAAGCAAACACATAAATCGATAATTTCTTGATGTTTCTTTGAAGGGCGTAGAAAGAAAGTAATTAGATTAACAAATCTAATGTAAAAAATCATGAAGATAATTTAAAAAAGAAACAAAATAAATTGAGGGAAAATGTTCAACAATAAGCTGGCGAAGTTTCAGTCCATCGGTTGAGGGACTGCAAATTTGGAAGTTAAAAGGTTGGTCTATCTTCGCTAAATTTTCGATCGGAATAAAAACGAAAAGTTTTGTTTGTTTGTTTTTTGGTGGCGTCATCCTTGTAAAGCATTCTAACGCCTTAACGTCAATGTTAATTGACACCAGAAAGGGATCACCTTGCTCTAACAATAGGTGATTGGCAGGTAACGTGCGGCAGGACGAGCTCATGGCGGCAATTGTCTTTTCAGTTTACCTCATCTTCCGATATTGGTTAGTAAATTCACAATAATTATTATTGCTCTATGTCTAAAAACACCATCAAATCTCGTGTTACTAAATATAGTTTTCTTTCGCGTCACCAATTTTCATGGAGATGCTGGTTTATGCGAGTAAAATATGCCGAAAGTAAAGACAAAGTCCTGAGCACATTCCCAAAAACGGAACCACAGGCGAGAGCTCTGAGAGAAAGACAATACAGTGAAGTCACTTTTAAGTTAAACAGCGTAATTTCATTAGTTAAAAAAAAAAGTTTCACTAAAGCCAGTTATGTATTTCATTGACGCTTACTGAACAATTAAATGGTATTATTATATTTGTGATCATTTCTTGTTACAGTTGTGATCTTTACTACATTTGTGAGCAATTGTTATTAGACTTGTGATCTTTGTTACATTTGAGGCCGATTGTTATTACTCTTGTGACCTTTGTTGCATTTGACGCCGAATGTTATTACTCTTGTGACCTTTGTTATGTTTGTGACTAGTTATTACATTTGTGCCTTTCGCAGGAGTTGAGTAGAAAGTGCTCCTAATCCGTGTATTTGCTTACCAAACACAGGTTTGCATAGGGTGGCTACCCTTACAGCAGCCTGCCATTACATTTGCGCCTTCAACACCCCGCCTCGTCCCGCCCTTAGAGGCCAACGAACATTGTGGCGAAACCAGATTACTAGCGGTCTCCGCTTTGATACCTTAATAAATATGATATAAGAGACGGATAGGAAGAGCTGCCGGACCTTTAAGAACGCTAATGAGAATTAAAAAAAAAAAAAAAGAAAAACAGATCACGTTTACGTAAAACGTGCGACGCCCAACTCTTTAACTCTATTGGCATCTTCACAAAATTGTTTTGGGGTCGAATAAATAAAGCACTGCTGTCAGAGTTTATATATCATCCAAGGGAACAGTGTTCCACTTTTAACCCAAAACATTCACCTTAAAGATTGTCCTCACATTTTGAGGTTACATACTCCACTTTTAATCTGCTTGGATGACCTTTTCGACCAGTGCTACACAGGCTGAAACAATATTAGATTTACTAGTTTTAAAATACGCAAAGAAAGGTTGATTTCAATTAAAGGAAATGTTACATTGTAACAAAACAACGCATCTGTTATTGGCTGAGATTTCCGAACTAATAAGAAACTACACGTAAGGTGAAAATATCTTAATGTAACATATAAAAAGTAAATTAACTACCAAAAATAGGTCAATTGGGAGGAAATAATTTGAATATTGCCTCATTTTACTTACCGGATTCTATTGAAACGGAAGCTTGAAACTCCTGATGTATTTCTTCCGACACCTGTTTGTTTACCCGACGAGGATTTTTTTAATTTTTTCGCTTCATCACTGTAAGATGGGTGAGAACACTGGAGTTGAACTTCTGGTATGTGTTATTAATTCGTATCTGTGCTTTGGACATGCGGTAATTCTTTCCCTGTCTTCCTCTGATAGTGAATGCAATCCGGCGCGATGAGAATAACATCAGCCTCGTTAATCTGTGTCCCGAAGCCTTGACTTCGACTGACACCCAGATTAATTAAATAATCTGTTAAATCCTTTCTGCATAGTTTTAGAGGAATAACATAAAGCTCATTTGGCGCGTATGGTGTTGGACCGCACACACTGTCAACAGCTGAAAATGAGCAGCTCATTTCGCGTTTTACATTACGCTCAGGAGGAAGGGGGTGACTATTGTTTTCCGGTATTGATTTGTGACCGACTCGTCGCAGCCATTGTGACGTCACACAGCAACGAGTGAGCGCTTCGAGTGACCTATTTAGATTACGCCATTGAAGAAGGACGACAGAGGTTAACAAAGACAAAAAAATAGACCTAATATCGCTTTTGTTCGCTAACTGAGTGTAGGTGTCTACAGTTTGTTGTTGCTTTTTGTCTGTGTGCATAATCTGTTTTAGCTTTTGCGCGCTTAGTCGTGTATTCTTCTTGATATTTCTTGCGGGTAAGTGGCGGGACCGCCATCTTGAAAACCGGACCAGAAAAATCAACGTAAAACGTCCGCGTTTTCTCTCTGAAAAGTCCTACCAATAGTCTTGTTAATAGGAGGTTTTATGCATTTATGATATACGTTTAATCTGCGTGTCTCCCTGTGTCGATTGAACCGGCCGTTTCTCTCATCAATCCATTTGCGTGTTGTTTATTTCTTGATTTCCACCAAAATTTCCTTGCGATATGATCGGTTTATATCTGTTTTGGAGCACCTCTGTTGGTAGTTATCAGGCCTTTGAATTCAATTCTTGGTGTTTCGACTTTATTGGCCTTTTGTGTTGTAATTGTGTCCGCTGTACGGTGGAATTTGTTGGCTTTAATCGTAGAGCAGTTTTCTTTTCTTTTCCTTTTTTTTTTTTTTTTTTTGTTCTTTTTTTGTGTTGGCTTTTGATGTGAAGTTTATCTTCAAAGGGTAAATGTTTATCAGAATCCCTAAGTAATACGTAATACCTAGTGTGGCATTCTAAAAGGGAGTTTGTGCATTATGACATGCTTGTTCCTTCCTGTGGCATTCCCTGCAAAAAAAAAAGTGTCTTTAACAACCTGTTTTCAGTGGAATGCAACCTTTTACATGAAGAAAAGGGAAGTATTAGCTGATTATGACAGTAGTAGTATAGTTGCCAAATTACCCGATTGCAACCTCGTTTTTAATTTATAGAAAATTGCCGCCAATAAAAGTGTGAGAAAACATGATGTCACCTTTACGTCAACAGGTTGCTCAGGCGGCGAAACTGGTGGGTGGCCTCAGGGGTGGGAGAGAACACTCTTCGACGCCTGACACTTTTTGTGTATCTGAATCATGCAACAAAAAATGACGTCACATCCGGTAAAAAGGAGCGTTGAGCGGCAAAATCAAATTTGAACATGGCATAATCGTTCTCTTAGTAAGTAAAATTGTAATATTTTGCAATCGGCCGGATATTTTTAACGTTTTATTTGGCCACGATAAACAAAATTTTGTCTTGTTCCTCGTCATATCAGTTTGTTTGAAGGACAGGGTAATTATTTATTCAAAAACACGCTATTTTGAAGGCGTGTTTTTTACGAAATGTCGCCATTTCTTCCTCGCTGAATTCCACAGGAGTCATCGTTTGTGTGGAAATAATGAATTCTAGGTAAGTTGCACTCAATTCAAATATCCTATTCTCTTAGGTAGTCATTACACTAAGAAAAATGCACAATGACAGGTTTCTAGACATGGGGGAACCTTATTAACAGAAGCCCCTTTTTTAAAATTTACTGTTGCCAAACACTCGGAGTACTTGAGTGCTGTTAATCGTATCACTGCAAGAATAGACCCACACACATAACGCGCTTTGCAGAACTTTCTTACCGATCGACACAAACACAAACTCGTGTGTTTACTCATGACTCAAACTGATGCCATAAAATATGTTACGATTGGTTAAGAACCCCTTTAAAAAAAGCAAGAGGATTAGTTTTGACAGCGATTAAGTAATTTGGACATGTCGTGGTTTTTTCTCATTTATAATCAAATTTATTTTTCCGTTTCAACAGTGTTTGACGTCAGCAGCGCTAAGTTCCAATACCCCCCCCCCCAACTGAAGTCAAGCATGCACCTTTAATTTCTTCAAACCCTCTCATTTGCCCTGTTTGCAGACCAAGTTCCTCATCTAGTAATCCCTGTCATATTGGCAACCCATTTTGAAAGGTTACTAAAAAATTGTGTATTATATTTCAGTGTGCTTTCTCTTTGTAATCTTACATCAAGATATTTCAATCCCTAAGGAAACGAGAGAACACTAGCAATACTGACAATTTTCAGTAATTCATCACTTTCAATATGCTATCTAAACAAATTGTTCGTAAACAGTAGTGAAATTTCATGCCCCTACACCTAGCCATAAAAGAAGTCTGGGAACAGGCAATAGCAACAGTGACACTGCCAGGCTGGTGAATTTTACAAGCTAATGAACTCATGTCTAACAATGATGGGTGATGATGAAGCATGGTGCAGTGAAACTGAAGAATCAGACTGTGAGTGACAGTGATAGAGTCAGTGTCGTGAGAGTGATGCTAGTGTCTGTGAACTTGGACCAGATCAGCAAAGAAAAGGTTTTGTACTAGAAATTGACAGAGAGCAACAAGTTTGTGCTAAAAAACTGAAGAAGCTGGCTCAGACCAGTCTTAAAGCCAGCATCTACTTACAGTACTTGTCAAGAGTTCCTGACTTGTGTATGTGGGAAGGCTCTCTGTAATGACCTATATGGGGAGGCTCAGCTCACGATGAGTACCTTTTTCAGGCTTCAGGTATAAAATTAAGGATAGGGATTTCACAAGTTGAGGTGTATGAAAGGGTAGGAAAATCTTTCATTTAGGGATTCCATTCTTCTGGTTCTAAAATGTTGTTGAAAAGCTTTCATTTACTCTCCTCAGCCAGAATGAAGAGATTCTATAATATTATTTATTAACTTCTTTCCAAGGGAATAGAAAAGGGATGCAGTATTCTTAAATAAGTTTGTTAAAGGGGTACATTTACCCTTTTGCAATGTAAGGTCGACAAAAGAGGTGCCATTTCTATCAAAATGGTACAAATGTATACAAAAGGGTAAGGGGTAATGGACCTTGAGATAAGGCCTTTCCATTTAAAACTTTGTAGAATACCTCTCCCCCGCCCTCCCAGCTTGCGAAGCAAAGATGTTCAATTTTTTTTTTGTGTGAAAAAAGGCAATTATTAAAAAAACAAAACAGTGCCAAGAGATTAAGTGATTGTCAATGCAAGTTTCCGTTTGTATTTTGAATTAAAATGGGTATAACATGATCCTCAAGTATACTATGCAGCTTCACAGAAAGGCCCAAACTGATGATGAAAACATACGTTTTAACACTTAAAATTCTATTTCTGCCTCTTCCCTTGTACCTTGTGATCTTTGTAGGCAAATTCTGATAAGTCCCCACCCCCCCCCCCAAACAAAAAAATTCAAATTTTATATACAAATCACTTTTTTATCTTGAAAATGGTCTCAGAGACAACAAAACATTTTTATGGCTAGCTAAACTACTTATTAGGAAAATAAAAATGTTCAAGGAAAAAATGAACAGGAAGAAACAACAACAAATTAACTTTTTTTTTTTCAGAAGAGCTACTACTTGTATATTTTTTTAACTTACATGTAGGTCAACATAATTTGTTTTCACAATTTACCACAAAAGAAAACACCACAGAAAGGAGAACTATAGTTGTGGCATCTGAGCTACATTTTTAAATGGGAACATTTCCCATAAAAAAAATTTCCAAATTATATTCTTACCAGTACAACAACATACCAGGTATATTTTGCAGAGAAGTATACTTAATTAATAAAATTGATGTAGTGAAATTTTCTATTTAGTTTTTGTACACCTGATCTTACAGAGTGCAACCTTTGGTTTAACTGGTTCACTTTACCGTTAAGGAATAATGAAATAAATCACACCAGAGTGGCTTTGTATCTTTATTATAATTCTCATTATCAGTAGAGAAATCACACTTGTACACTGGTCCACTGATCAATACTCTTACGTGTATGTTAAACATGGGAAAGCAGGTTGCATCATCTAATCATAACATTGTATGCCTGTGTGGGGTGTATATGCCAGGAGGTAACCACCTAAGAAAAGACAAACATAAATTATGTCATTGTTTCAATGACTCACCCTAAGTGGGTATTATGCTCATTACCTGCGCCTTAATAAACAAGATATATTAAAGTATAATTTTTGCCTCTGCTTTAAACTTTTCAAACCTACAGTTTGTTTTCACTTTCAGAGAGGTTCTTAAATTCACAAGCACACCACCCACCCCCCTCAGCCCCGATTCCCACTCTCCCATAGCCAAGATCCCATTTCAACCCTCCAATAAGTCAGTAATTTTTTTTCTAATTTTGGTCTGACTTAGATTCATCTCCATTAAAAAATAAACTACAGTAGTTTAATCAAATTAATGCAGAGGCAAACATTGAACCAGAAAATACTATAATTTTGGTATGAACGATACCAAAGTATAACTTACATAATTAATATCACATCTTTTCTATTGTAATTTAAGACAGTGCAACTACTAATAGATTGACCACAAAAACCTAAAAACATGACTTTAGAAACACATGTAAGTGAGAATATTGCCAGTTTTGCTTTTGCCACCAACCACTCTGCTTTTAGAAAAAATACATGGAAGATAATGACAAAGCAATAACAAAACCAGCCAACCAACCTCTGGCAATTCAATAATCACACCAAACTCCCCTGCAAAATTCTCTTCAACACCTTACAGTACATGTAAATATCAGCAGCATAAATTCAACTCAATGATTTGGCATGCTACTATCATCAAATGTTTACCCCTTGATTCAGAATTTTTAGGAGTATCAAACAGAATTCCACTACAGATTACAAATGCCGTTTACCTTAACAAATATTTGCATTAATTCTGGAGATATTTAAGAGTCCCTGTCCATAAAAATGGAAAATAACTCGGCAAGGGTCGAAAATTCGATTTCGCTCATATTCTTGTGGTAGATAGGCTAGGGCATGACAAAAACTACTGGATAGTTTTTTTGGCAAAATATCCTTTTATTTCAAAGAAATTGGCAAATTACCAACTTCCGTTAAAATCGTCATTTGACGCACCATTTTCTTAAGCCAGTTTGAGAGCCTCGCATGCAAAACCACATCATTCTTCCGTCTTTAAAACACTCAAATATTTTTGTCCAATGTTTAAATGTGTACTGGGTTGGTTTTAGGGAATGTTGCGTTGTCTTTTTGGGTGCAAAATAATTAAATTTCGAAGACAGGTATTTCATTCACTTAAAAGTACCTCGTGAATATAATTGATTTTCACCATGTGCGAAACCTTCAAATGGATTAAGCTTCTGGTGGTTGAATCGCAGAAGGATGATCTACAGATTCCTGTAAAAATTTCTTTGGGCAAATGATTGTGAGCGACGCGAGAGCTTTCCAAAGTACGTCAAAAATGCAAATATTTGACCATCCGTCGTCAAATTTCAATTTACGGGTTAGACGTATATTTTAGCATGCGCCACATGACTTGACCAATGTTAAGTTGAAATAGACACAGAGCTGATAATTTCGAGATGTTCTAACTTCATTTGCTGTAAAGGCAGGTCCAAAGTCGATTTGACGTGTTTCTCTCACCATTCGTCGCACCTAAAGCAGAAGTTTGCTTTTGTTTACATAACGTCCGATGTACATCGCCAACTGTCAACTTATTTAATGGTCGAATACCATGAATCTGTGACCCTCTTTCGACACATATGATTACCACTGCATCTAAGTCAAAAACGGGTAAGTCATTTGTAGATAGTTGCTTGCTTTGCACTACACCAAAATATTACGTTTGATCATCATAGTTTGATGGCTTGAATCCTTGCTTGCAGCGGTTCCTTTTTCGTCACGCAATACTGTAATCCCATTTTAGGGGGTAGGGGTAGGACAATTTCTATCCTAATACATAAGGCTCCGTTAAGCTGGGTACCGCTGGGAGCACACAATCGTGTTGAGTAGGAAGAGATTAAATTAAGAAATGAGAAGAATGAATAGTTTACCATTGCCCCTGTTGATATCTTTTACTCGACCACCGCTACCTACATGGCCTGCGTAATACTGTAACGCTAAACTCATACCTAGGTCTTTTCGCGCTGGCTGTGCAATTATTTTTGATTTACATGTAATACAGTGGGCTACCCCCGGGGAAATGGGTGGTGACCGCTTACTATGGGGCTAGCCGCTTAAATAGAGGTGTACCCTGAATATTTAATTTTTCACTATCGGGTTATAAATTTCTTGGTGAACGTGGAGTCAATTCAAGACAATCATGATAGACGTGTATTTGAATTATCACTCGTCATGCACCTTCAATTTCGGACCGTTATCTACCATCGCCCTTTCCAAAACAAAGTGTTTAAATTTTGGGTGGCCGCTGAATTGTCTTTACCCCTATGATAGGGGTAAAGACAATAGTGAAACCCTTATCGGAACGACCAAATGGTGGCCGCGGAGGTAACCGGTCAATAGATGTTTTATTTACAATATTTTACTGACAATAATTTTGGACTGTATTGACAACAGTCCTCTATTTTCTGTTACAAACATACCGATGCCTCGCCACTAGGCAAACAAAATACGCCAAATAAAATGGCATGGCCAGGGCTATTTACTCGCGTAATTACTAATTAAATTTAGTCTGTTTTTCTCATGAATTAGACACGTTGTGATTTCCTATTTTCATTTCAGCTAGTTCTTGCTTCATTGATCTATAATTTGTTTCATGGCGATTTTTTTTAAAAATTCTAGTGAGTACTGGCACTAGTTTTATCAGCTGTTGTCTGAAACATCAAAGCGTACAACAAACGTGATTTGGACCGAGGCCACGTACACTATAGAATACGATTATATAAATATACACATATTATTATATATATGAACAAGCAGATGAACAATGATTAAATTGTTTCATTTATCCTGAGAGTGCTCTATACAAAATGGATCAAAATATGCAGCATATGCCGTGACAGCATTGCGTGACGAACAAATAACGGCTGTAAGATTGTGCTGCACCGACACGCTTATCAGCAATGGTCAGCAATCGATCAAACGCATTATTTTGGCGCAGTGCAAAGCAAGCAACTACCTACAAATGACTCAGCCATTTTAGATGCAGTGATGTTCATATGCGCAGAAAGATGGTCACAGATCCATGGTATTCGACGAATAATAGGTTGACAGTTGGCGATGTACATGGGACGTTAACCTTGTGTAAACAAAAGCAAACTTCTGCTTTATGTACGACGAATGGTGAGAGATCGACTAGAAACACGTCAAATCGGCTTTGGACCTGCCTTTTGCAACAAATAAGGTTAGAACATTTCGAAATTACCAGCTCTGTGTCTATTTCAACTTATTATAGGTCAAGTCATGTGGCGCTTGCTAAAATATACGTCTAACCCGTAAATTGAAATTTGACGACGGATGGTCAAATATTTGCATTTTTGACGTACTTTGAAAAGCTCTCGCGTCGCTCACAATCATTTGCCCAAAGAAATTTTTACAGGAATCTGTAGATCATCCTTCTGCGATTCAACCACCAGAAGCTTAATCCATTTGAAGGTTTCGCACATGGTGAAAATCAATTATATTCACGAAGTACTTTCAAGTGAATGGAATACATGTCTTCGAAATTTAATTATTTTGCACCCCAAAAAGACAACGCAACATTCCCTAAAACCAACCCAGTACACATTTAAACATTGGACAAAAATATTTGAGTGTTTTAAAGACGGAAGAATGATGTGGTTTTGCATGCGAGGCTCTCAAACTTGCTTAAGAAAATGATGCGTCAAATGACGATTTTAACGGAAGTTGGTAATTTGCCAATTTCTTTGAAATAAAAGGATATTTTGCCAAAAAAACTATCCAGTAGTTTTTGTCATGCCCTAGCCTATCTACCACAAGAATATGAGCGAAATCGAATTTTCGACCCTTGCCGCGAAATTAAGAATTTGTCTGATTTTTACAGGCAGGCACTCTTAAGTTTAAAATGTGTAAAATATATGCAAATGAGAGGACTGATGATGTCATACACCAAACCCAATATTACATCAAGTGCAGACCATATATACAGCAGAGATCATTGAAACTTGGTAGCCTTATAGTTCTACAGGCAACACACTAATATGGCTACAAAAATATGTTCCCAATTGGCAACTCAATCTTTTCCAGTCCCCTCTAACCCAATTTCAATAATGCAGTGATTTTCAGCTTAAAAAAAAACATTAATCAAGACCATGAGATGGCCAGAAAAGCCTAGAATATCAGGGAAGGTCTGAAATACAGTCTGTTGCCATGGTAACAAAACTGTTAAGCTCATATTATGTAGCACATCTGCAAATTGCATCGTAATAGCACTGTCCCCACTGGAGCCCATGGTTCAGTAGTTTACTTGGACAATAAATTTCATAACTTTCCTGGGGGAATGGATGATCTAAATGGTATGTGGGAGACTCCCAGAATATTTGCAAGAATGTATGACTATCTCTTCACAGGTATTTATTAATAAATAAATAAATAAATAAACAAATAAATAAATAAATAGACACTAACACTACTAACATGACTGAGTTTGGAAAATATATATATTTTTAGTTTATGATACTTTGAAAAATTCCCCTCTCCCATCTCACATGCTGATCTTCTTTAATTTGGTACTTGAAATTGATAACAAGGATGCTACACCTTGGTAACTCGTTGGCCAGGATATATTGCACAGTCTTCACATCAGATAATGGGTCTGTACATATTATTTATGTATTTATTAAACAGAGATCCCCCCATCCCATCCCTATGGAAATTCCAATTTTTATTAATACTTTTCTTTAAAAAGTTTGGCTTTTGAGACCCTCCCCATCCCTGGAATTTCCAATAATCTCCTTGGGGTGGGTATGGACATTTTCTAGAACCACACAATAAAACAAACAAACAAACTTTAAGATAAAATGTTGAAGTATAAGTCAGTGGGACATATATACATTGATCAACTTATAAAGACATGATTGATCATTGCAACGTACTATACACAACTTAAGCAAAGGTGAAATTATAGTCTGAAAAAAAAAAATAGGTGTGAACTGGATTCTAACCCATGACCTCTGTGATACCGGTGCAATAACTTAATTAATTAAAGTTCTATGCTACAACATACCAAACTGCTAATTTATTATGAGGTGACTCAGCTAAAGGAGAGTTGTCAAGAAATCAACTTTTTTGTGAATTCTAAGATCAATATGATTCTTCTAAATTTAAGATTATTATACCTAACAAAAGACATACAGTAGGACACTGCACTGTGTGCTCTCTCTACACACTCTTCCAGGCAGGATAGTAATACATATACATGTACTTTTTTTGTTTTGTTTGGAATATACTGTTACTGCATGGTCATACAAGAGGTACTAGTTGCTGCTGAGTAGTCTTAAAATAAGTGAACTAAGTGTGACAAAATATGATGTATACTAAATCTGCACCAGTTCAGTACAATTTAATACCAAATTTTAATCAGCCACAAAAAAAAAAAAAATTGTTGGCATCGGATATTACATGTACTTTAATTGTGAAGGCTTCTGGAGGGGTTATACTTTTATAAAGTACCTGGCAGCAAGTACTATTTTGATTTACTAAAGCAAGACTGTAGTACCTGCTAAGAAAATGTGTTTTGTACATCCCAGAAAAATTGGGTGGGGGTCAGTGCAGCCCTCTTCACAAAAGTTAAACTCTTAACCTATTTATGACCATAATCTGTGATTTTCCCTACTCCATTTATGACTGTTGCGACTGCTACAGTTGCCCTAAACATAAGTTTTGAAGGACTTTTGTTGATGGTCTTATCAATAATGATGAAAATTGAGGTAGCTTATTTTAAAAAACATGACAAATTAAAGACTAGAGGGCAAAAGCCTTACCCTAGAGTATTTATGACCAAAACGGCTGAATAACCATACCCTTTGGGGCTGCACAGCTATATATAGCACATAGAGGAGAGTTCCCCGCCCCCTACCGCTGGAGCAGGAATCAAAATATTATTGCCTTGATGACATAATATAGATAAAATCTCAAAATAATCAAGAGTTACATATATGCATGGGACTTCACTAACAAAATGATGCCTGTTCTTTGCTGTGAATTGTATATAAATTACTCCTACAATGTGCCAGAATTCTGTTAATCTGGTCACCAACAGGTCACAAAAATCTGACTGTATAATTAATAAATAAGAAAATGACCGACTGAGCTTTTGTTTGAGCCAGAATAGAGTGGCCATAATAACTAGGTGGCTGTGTTAACGGGGGTGGCTGTATGGTGAGGTACATTCCACAGTAGAGATAAAGATGACACTCTCAAACACCAGTACCCATAAAGATTTTGGACAGTATATTTCGCATAATCAGTTGGAAGAGGAAGAGGGAAAATGGAAATAAAATGGAATGGCTCTTGTGTACCAGAGACAACCCTTTCCCCGAGTTACCCTGGCGGAGCTAACTTTTCACTTATTTCTTTGCAAAATTCAACTAACCGTTTACACGAGGATGACGAACCAGACTTGGGTGCGAGACAATTCAGGTGGGCAAGTTGACTCGCCTTATGGCAGCTAAAGTAACCAACAACTTTTCTTTGAGTATACATAAACAGTTTAGTTCGCCTAGCTGGAACAACTCTCGGCATGGCGAGTGTCGCGTAATGCCTAGATTTAAGATTTAAAGCAGCAATTTGTATCAAAGAAGAGAAAATTAACTCAGCAAAACCCACTCTGATCAAATGAGTGAGGGAAACTTAAACAAAGAGGGATAGTTGCACATTTGATTATTCAATAAGAGTTACGAATAATCATGCAGGGTCAACTTTTACTCGGCCTACAGGGGCTACATTTTCTCATACAAACACTTGATAAAGTTGCCTCAGGGGGAGGGTTATCCCGGGTACCCGATCGCGAGACCATACAAATGGGACCTGTGTTGCCTCAAAGAACACCCCCACGATTTTCAAAGGGGAAGGTCCATAAACAGGACCTTAACTTAGGGCAGCTTCAATGGCAGATTCCCTCTGATGGCTTGGATTTGAATAATTGATTTAATTACTTTTAAAGAGGACTAGAACTTAAAAATCTTGCTCGAATTTCGATCCAGCGAGGTATAAGTTTCCATGCCGTGAATCAAGTTTTTACTGGGCGTTTTAAAAGCACTCACCAAAGAGAAAGAGACTGATGACCCCAAACTACCGATACATATGTACTGTATCCACTGAAAACAACAATCTTCAACGGGAGATGTAGGAATGTGGGATACTGACCTTCAGCATGCGATCCAGCTTGTCTCTTCTACCAATACACGTGAGCCAAGAGCAACAAAAGCTCTGGTGACAGCGACTTTCGGAGCTAAACGGCTTCTGTTAATTATGTTCCCGTAGTACACAGTGCAAACTATGGCCAGCAATACTTCATCCAGGTTGTTGTTCACATTATAGGCTATTGCACTTATTGTTATCACTAAATCACGAACAACAAGAACCAAAAGTTGGAACAACACCAGTTTTGCAAATGCGTAAAATTCGCCCGACGATGACGGAAGGCTCTCCGTTATTTTGCTTCAAAACAATAATAAACTTTTCTCTTTTCCCGAAATTTTTGCTTCAAAAGTCGAAGTAATGTGTCTGCAACATCCTTCCATACTCAATATAAAATGAAACGAAACTGATGGTTTACAAATAGAGGGAAATCATGAGTAATCGAAACGCCATTTTCTCGCTTTGTGAAGCGAGCCGCGAAGCGCAGTTTAAACCGGATGTGACGTCATTTTTTGCTGGATGATGCCTATACGAAAATTTCAGGAGTCTTCTGCCCCGCCCCTGGGTGGCCCGTATAGGTTAGGCTAAGTGGGCGGAAAATAAATGGTTCAAGATGGCCGCCGCGTATACCCCATACCCAATACCCTCTCGCTGGGTCTGACGTCACGGCAAGGGGGGATGCCCCCCCCAATAGGCTGAGGTCATGGAAAGGGAGATACCCTCTCTGATAAGAATATAAAAAGCTGATATAAGAAAATTCCTGACAGGCTTATTCTTATAAGGCGAACGATGGAACGATGGGTCGATATTCTTAAAGCAATTGAGCATTTTAATCCTTACCGCAATTACGTTCTATCTCTGATAAGAAATGTTACAACAGAATTTCTGTGGCCTTGTTATTAGACGCCTTTCCGTATGACATCATGTAAAGATCACATGAGAATTGTCTCTTCCCTTTTACGTTTTCCTCCACCGAAATTTATATGCTTCGTAAGTGTTTTTCACTTCCGGGATCAAATCGAAAGATTTCTCAGAAAAAAAACAATGAAAACGGGGTTAACTTGTGAGTAGAAGACACCGCTGGGGAAGAAGTCGCCTGTCATAAGACAGTCTGGTCTGTCAAGTTCGACACACATGAGGGGACAAATGGCTAGGACATTGATTTGTTTAAAAAGAAACCTTGTTATGGTTTGAAAACATACTTGGAGGCGTTTATGAATAAAGGCCCTGGTGTATTATTTTTATTTTATTTTATTTTTTTGAAAAACATTTCGTGTGGTGTGAGTGCGTTCCAAGAAAGGTATTAAGGTGCCTACCCAATGTCATTTTCTTGATTTACACCGAAGACAGCGTTGAGGATATATTATGAATATCCAAATGCAAGAACAGAAATTTTGCCGGTCGTTGGACCAGTTGATCCAAAACATCACCCAACTTATCAATACGTTGGTGTCCAACGTGGTTGAGAGGTCGCCGCAGTTATACATGAAAACCAAGCTTCCCTTGCTGAGTTGCACTGTTAGTTTATCCCAAGTAGTGGTGAAGATGCATCAAGCCTGGAAGCCATGGCAGAACCAGTATCTATTCCAGTAGAGATCGCTATTCCTTTGGAAGAACGGATCCACGATCAAGCCCCATTCCCATCACCACAGACAGTACATAAAGAAAACACAGTGTAGAAAAAAAAACAAGGATCCAAACATTCCTCTAGAAGACATTTCGCTCTTGGAAGGAAAGTGCTTGAAAGCAGCAGCTGTGCAATTGAAAACCGACGTCTTGCACTCCTTGGATTCGCTCTATGCCTTCTACCATTGTCAAAGGTGGTGTAACAGTCACATGTACCGTGTTTTCAAGGTATATAAGGCTCTCTTCAATGGGATGGCCTTACTAGTGGTGGCTGCTGGTGCGATTACCAGTTCCATATTCGCGAATACCATCTGTCCAAACCCCAAGGCGCGTGTGAACGAGTACCTGCTGTTACCAGCGAATCCCACTTGTTAACTCCTTCGAGTGGAAGTGTATGATGTTTAACAACGAACACCCAATACACTGAAAAATTTATAAAATGAAGTGTGTCGTTAGACGTTTGGTCAGATCATACAGATCAGATAGGGGTACAATAAAAGGGACGTTACTGATGTTGAACAGATAGCGGAAGAAGAAGAACACGGTGAGGATAACGAATATGAAGAACCAGAGAACAAATCAGAGGAGGAAGAAGATGACAAACCAGAGGAGGAAGAAGATGAAGAACCAAAGGGGGAAGAAGATAAGGAAGAAAATCCATGGGCGGCCATTGGAGATGAAGTCGAGGAGCGAAATGAAGGAAAACTTACCTATAATCTGGCTATCTGAAACATGGAATCACACTGCCAGTGATGAATCCACCAATGTTTTGCTTAGACACGCCCCCTTACTCCCGAGCCAGAGGGTGGTTACTTACAAATTTCTTTTTTTCTTTAATTTGGTAGAGAAAAATTCGTTGATAGTTCAGAAAATATTTCTAAGAGTCATAATATATAGATTTAGCCAAGCCTAAAAGCGGAGCTCGTCAGTTATTTTTTGGAATGTTGTTACTGATGAAAATAATCCAACATGAACATGTATGTGAAGTAAACTGCGAGCGATTTTATAGTTTCAGCCCGAACTAGGATTAGATCAGCAGATCGAGGTGTAAGATGGTGTGATGATGAAAACAGAGCCAAGATTTCAAGTATTTCAGGGGAGCCACCAATAATGTTGATCACATGACAGAACTGTCTTCTGTGCTTTTTGGTGGCATTTCCTGTTCTTTCTTATTGAGAAAGACAAGACATTGTTATTAATCATTATATTCTTTCTTAGTTAACAAGTGGGACTCCCGCACAAAAGAAGTTTACACAATTTTTTTGTGGTGGGGTATGACTGAAATACAGTGGTTACAATATACTCAGTCCCCAAATTGCTACTAAATGAAATCTCACAAAAATACCAAAGTAGTATACACATGTAAAAAGTTAAAAAGTTTTGTTTTCTAACTTGATCCCCAAAGATAGTTAGCTATCTTCATTTTTGTATGGCGTCTCCTCCTGCTGAAAGGGTTTGCACCATCTCTTAAAGTATAAATATAAGCAAAATCACTCTGGCATGAACGATAAATATGATATTTTGCTGTTGATCATGAATACTTGCATAGGCTTCTGATAATAATTTTATTATTCAATTCCAATGCAATTTGTTCTTTTTCTCGACTGAGATTGTGGACTACAGGAGCTGTTATTGGGTTCCATTAATTAATTTTGCTCATAATGATTAAATTATACCAAGAATTACAAGTACATGTAAGCTATACGTAAGTTATATTATGTACGTGTATTTTGTCTGCACTTCACAACCAAACACACTCAAAGATTATGAGGCATAGGTACATTTGTCAGAAAAAGCCAGCATATCAAAGATATGTTTTGATTGACACATCAATTAAAGATAATTTACAGCAAAATGGATAAACAATACATCAATATCCTGCATGCACCAAAGCTGGACATGCGGTTATAAGGCAATCACGTAACCAACTGATTGAAATAATTTATAAGTTAGAGAACACTATTCGTACAACACTAGGGAACAAATTAACCTTATTGGATGTTGCGAATGGCAAGGCTGTCGGTAGAATGTCACAAATTTCTCAACTCTTTCTTTCTACAAAAATACTAATCCTGCAACTTTGCTTAAGACCCAGTTCTCCATTTCGTGTTGGCAAAATATTAATTTATGCCATGCCCAATGCAGGTTATCACAAAATTGATTTAAGAGCAACATAAACCAAGCACAATAAATATCATTTTTAAGCCAAAAAAGCAATTATTTAAATAAACCATGAGATGATGAGTAAATTATCTCTAGGAAAAACTGATTAATTTAAGAGACACTTTAAATAATTAGTTAATACATGTATCATAGGTGTTTCTTAATAATGTAATACAGTTTATCTGTCACAATGTTGCAGCTACAGCTGTATGATATTACTACACACAGTATGGGTTGCAGAACACAACTTCCAAGTCAGTTTGTTCAATGAACTTAGTGCAGAAATTATTATGGCATCAAGTCGTCTGTGAATATAGAGAAACCAAAAAAAGCATTACAGTCTTAAGTAATAAATTATTGAACTCTTTTACATGTATGTACAATGTATGTTCCATTAATATTGGGGATCTCTCAGAAGCTGCATCTATGATGATTTAATTTGCTCCCAGTGCATTTTTTTATGGAACTTTTAACACATTAATATTTCTGTCATGACAGTGGTCTCTGTGTTCTACAACAATTAGTACATAAGAAAAATACACTCAGTAAGATATTGTTTACAATAAAAATCAATCCCTATAAGCAATCATAAGGACCTTGAATTTATATTTCTTTAGAAATATCTCACCTGGCCATGGTTGCTTTGAAAATCTTTGATGTTTTAATCCAGGTTGCCCATGTGTACACTGTTCGTATATTGACTGACAGGAACAGGGATGTAATCATACTGTATATAACTGCTACTTGAACACCACTAAACATACAAAGACATATCAATTATAATTTATAACCAACAGAGGACATTCCTTTCATTGATATACAGTGCACTTCATTGCTAGTTGTTTACTGAGTGTCTACAGCAGTGAATCAAATGCTAGGGGGATGGTACCAAAGCTTTCACAGTGGCAGGCTCTGTCCTGAAATGCAAAGCAAACATATATAACTGTTATGAACTTGGCAACTTGCTTTTGAGCGCACATGCAATTTGCTTTAAACAAGAAACTGGAACATTGCAGTACACCAATGTGCATGTAGTCCCAATCAAAGGGCCATCCAGGCTGTTTGGTTGTACATATAACTTAAAATCAGACTTTGTCAGGATAAATACTGATGTTCTTGCTGACTTAGTCTGAGTGTGCAGTTCCAGGAGATATTCACATGCAATACCCATTCATGGCCAGTTATTAGAAATTCCAAAGTAACAGGTGGAGGGAGCTCTTAAAGAAAAAAACCTCCATGTGGGGTATGGGTCTTTTCTTGAAGAAAACAATGTCTGAGAAATCATTAATTACAAAATATGCTTTAAGAAATATCTTACCTGGTAAGGCCAACTTTCAGAAAGTTTTGTAATCTAGACTGGCTGGCCAGTTCATACATTTGACAAGTTGACACCGGGTATGTTTGTAAATTTGTGCGCTTCAACATCACATTACAATGTACATGTAGTAGCGTTGGTCAACTGAAAACAGCATAATTTGGTTAATTAATTTACACTGTACAATATTTGGTTATATATTGGTGTATATCGTTGCACACCAACAGATGACTATTAAAATTAGTTTACAGAACATATTGGCAGCTAAATCATAACAAGTGAAAAATCGAGCATGAGCCATTTACATGTACATGTAACAGCCCTCACCCCAGAACTGTCATAGATATAATATATTTTCAAACTTGCTGAAATTTCAGATTATTCAATATTAACATGCACGTACATCTTTAACAGTGTGTTTGCTTTACATTCACTTTACACACAACCGGTATCCACCATAGGCAGACTTTTAAGTTTGCCTTTGAAAATAAATTGCGTCAACTAATGCATCTTTCATTACTTATTCTTGTGATGAAATGACACAAAATCCAAGTACAAGAAGTCATAAGCATAAAACTAACTTAACTACCTGGTAATGCTTACAGCACCTCGCACTGTCTGCATATGCCGTCCATAAACTGGTACTGCCTGGACAATACTAATTATTTTTCTGATCACATCTTTTAAAATGTCACTGTTATATAATTTGTCCTGAAAAGGCAAATGCATGAAATGTTATGCCTTTGGCACTAACCACATACCTTTACATGATGTACAATGTACACCAAGTCATGATCGACATTCACAATTCTTTTTACTTTCATAGTAACTTTTTTTGTAACTTTTTGCAGTGTCATTTTCCCTCACTTGAAGACAGGACTTCCACATTAGGTGGTAATTCTCTATGAATTCACAGGGAGTGATAACAATTAAATGGTGACTAAGTTTAGCAAAGGAGGCATTCAAATGTCAGATTTTAACGTTAACTTTCATCGACGAGCAAAAAAGTAAAGCACAACAAAGAAAACAGTCAGTGACATTTGGTTAATAAGTTAGTCAATCAAAAAATTTGTGTGAAGAAGAGAGCAGAGAGAGAGCGGAGCGAGGAATGCACTCTCACCAACTAAATTTTGAATGTACATATGTAAAAGTTATTTTTATTACCGAGAAATGGTCAGGGGAAGGACTTCTATGCCCTAAATTTTTTCTACGTATGTAAATGTCATTTTCACTGTTCAAGTTACCGAGTACAGCTCTTAGCATTTTTTTTTTTAATTAGTACTATCTCACTTTTATGGAACATTTCCATAAGTGTAAATACCACACTGGGGAATAACATCTCATTAGGAAAATAGGGTCCATGTACTCCCAACCAAAAGCAGTGGCACTAATAAAATGAAATAGCAAATCAAAATCGAAGTAGAGCTTTATTTGCCGACTGGGTTTACATGCATAATCGTCTACTCGACATTTCGACTACAAGCATTTCACCAAACCGAACTAACTGGACAACAACAAAATATAACAAGGAAATCTACATTATAAACACAATATGCATATCATTACAGCTGAGTATCAAACAGCAAATCCCTTCTCAATGAAGGATGACGGAGTGAAAGAAAGGATGAAGAAAATTCGTTTAAGCTTGCAGTGTTAAAGTTTAACAATTATTCACGCTTAAGCATAGATTTGAATATCACAGTGTGTATTTTTGCCGACGGCTTAATTTAACTTTGCAGTCATTCTACCGGCGGTAGCTTTACCGGTCTTCAACCAAATTAACCTGGAAATTCCCCCCAAGCATTTCGTCAAACCGAATAAATTGAACTAACAAAACGAGGAAATACTTTGTAATCACAAGATGTAAATATTCACATAGGAACGTCAAAAGTAAATTTAGCAAATCCTGTTCGCTTCGGCTTAAAATGGTTTGTTGACCTATCTTGGTTTAAGAAATTTTTGTGGTCTAGGAAGCGGTTGTGCCAACTAACACAGAGAAAACTTCAAAACTCGCCCGGTAGTGTTTACAAATACAGTTTTTTTTTAAACGTGACGACGAAACTCGAGACAAAACTTTATTTGTTTACAATATGCAACTTACAACAACCTCCACAAAGCCACTCACGTGTTATTGTTATGAGCGAAATTAAACCTATGTAATTTACAAAATGCCTCACAGCGTGGCTTCAAATAAGGAAGACTTTAAAAAAGGATTCCTATTGAAAATAAGCTTATCTCGCCGAGGCAACTTCATAATTTCCATAGCAAACGCCACAACAAACGTCGCTTACCTCAAGTTGGCAATTCACTTCGGCCAGTGCAAATCTTCCAGGCAGAAACTTGCTGCAAAAGTTGTGAAGACTGAACGGAACTGATCTAATCTTTTCGATAGATCAACGAATCAACCACTTTCTTCCGCTGTGTTTTCTGTTTTGCACTAAACACACAGTTCCCTAGTTCGTCACCTGATTTTAATCATGTGACCTTTCTTGCTCGGCTGCACAGCATCTCGACGCGCGAATTAATTGAGCAGTTCTATAGCTGTCGGGTATTTCGTCTCCTTTCTATAGTACTCGTTAGCTTTGCTTCACGGCATTGTTCCGTATTATTTCATCCCCTTTCTCTAGTCCTTGACTCGCTATAATTAACGGCAGTGTTCAGTACTGTTTCGCCTCCTTCCCCAGCGCTGGCCCGCTCTCTTTCACGATCTTCTTCGCTACTTCTTTGCTACTTCTTTGCCTGTAAACTACAGCTGCAAACTACAGCTCACGGCCAGCTTTTTCACAGTTAAAAGGTGTCTCCGACACTATTTTAAACTCATATGAGAATCACCAACCACAGACGACACAAATTTCCTCCATCACTAACGCTCCTTTCATTCAAAACTCGCATCGAATAGCCTCCAGGTTAACTGCAACCACAAGTTTTCCCAGCGTATCGTAACAAGCTGGACCGGTCACGTGCGTATGATTAGCCAATCAAATCCACTCAGATGCTTGAGAAAAAAATAAGTGTTTTTTATCATTTTTCCTCAGAATGAAAACTTCGAACTCTTGCATTGTTCTCTGTCCAACACTTAAATCAACGCATAAATGAACACCGTTATTCAGCCATCGGAAAACACCTTGAAACACAGCAAGAGAACAACAAAACAGAGACTAGCCACCTTTTCAAAGTTCTGAGGAAATGTAACAGCAAATTCGATTGCTAAGTCTACGAGATGCCGTACGTAAAGGATCGACATCAAGCGCTCTCTTAACACGGAAACCGACTCCATTCGCGCCAAACTGTTTACGTAACACTTTCGCACGCGTTTTTCTGTATTGCGTTTCCTACCTTGAGAATTATACGCATAGGACCCGCAAATATTTTATGTATTGCTCATATTTTATATACTCTAAGTACACGTTATACTTTTTCACTTTTTACCTTGACAATGGAAACCGAAACCTTGTTTGTTGTTTCAATGTGTTTTACAAATCTTTTAGCGTTAAACTTCCTGTTCTACTTGATAGCAAAAATCACAAGCGAACTTAGGATCCACTTTGTTAAACTAGAATTTTTGCGGAAAAGTTTAGCCCAGATAATAGTAAGGATTTGGCGTGTTTGAAATGCTCACATCGTAAAAAAACGATGTCACATCTAAAATATGCTATTCTGCTGTCCAACTAACTATTTTGGCAGATCTTTTTGTAAATCAAGGCTAAATATCGCAGAAAGTGGGAATAAAGTGATATTCTTCGCTAAAAATTTTGGCGGGAAATGATTCTGGCTAATGATTTTTTGGGGGACTTTGCAAGACCAGTTACTCCGACTAAACTCAAATTTTTAACAATTTTAACTAAACTTGATAGTGATGGCAGTGTAAAAGACTGTGAAAAAAAAAATATATCTTTTCTATAGAAATAAAATACCGCACTTTTGAAAAACGAGTCGCTGAAAATGGCTAAAATTGAGTCACGCCTATTAACGATTCAGCCGCGATAGATGGCACCACAAGAATAGCGTAGGATTAAAGCGAAAAATCTCAAATATATCTCAGTTAACCAATAAGGGGACAAATATTATCGCAAAAAATAAGACTTTCTGGATTTGTAAGAGGTATCATTTAGCCTCACCTAAAGTTGCCGGAAATTTCGGCCATTTTAGACCGCTTGCGAGGCCAAAATTATGATGTGGTGATATCTCAAAGAAAAACGAACACCTACATCGTTAAGTGCCATGGTTGTTAATCTTTTCGGATAGCTTTTATACTCTGAAAATTAAGATGGAGATAAACAGCCGACCTCAATCTTTTCCTGCTGCCCGGTTTTCTGTGACAATGACACTTAACTGAGATACGAAACTTCATATTTTCAACTAACGCCATTTTCGTCTATAGGAGTACGTTATATGTAATTAGCAAGACGAAAGTCATATTTTGAATACAATTTGCCCATATTTGTCCTTGAGACACAGAAGGAAGTAAAAGACGAGTGAAGAGTAATATCTTTAGCTGAATATATTGCAGCAGAAACCGTGTTATATTTTCAACATCTTTGCAAGAGGTGATGTGTGATGATGTCTGATGTGTGCCTATATGATAAGTGAGGCTTTGGAGCTGCGGGACTGGTTCATAGCTGCCGGACCTTATCCCAGTTTCTATAGTATGAAGCGGCTAGGAGTACTTCTACTTCCCCTGGAGTGGAAGCTAGTCCATCGCAGGTCACTCCACCGCAATTTGTCAGCTTTTCCCAACAATTCGCTGGTACCCATTTATACTCCTGAGTGGAGAGAAGCATTGTGTGAGAGCTAAGTGTCTTGCCCAAGAAAACAACACAGTGTCCCCGGCCAGGGCTTGAACCAGGACCGCTCGATCCGGGGACGAGCGCTCTAACCATGAGGCCACCGCCTCTCTATTTATATGATAAGTTGAGATTCAAATCAAATAAACTAGTCATAATTTTTGAAAGATTTTCAATCAAAAAAATGTGGACAATTCTGTCATCCCTTCTGGTAAAAATCAGTTCTCAAAGACCAATTAACTCACGATTTTACAAGCACACCGGCGCACTTGCAGCCTACACTCCATAAACAGGAGCACTGAGCTGCGGAACGTAGCCTGTCGCCAACTTAGTCTCAAAACGGACGAAAAGGCAGCAACTGTATTAACACGAGTTAACGACAGACTTATTATTTTGCATAGTAACTGTTATCACTCGTATCGGACTGGTTCCAGAACCACTTGAAAATTTATTTATTGAATACAGAATTTCTCACATTACACTCCTTGTACCCAATCACCGCGCTGTATCTGATCTTGCATCTTTCATGCTCTCTTACACCGACTTGTTTTACATTGATCTGCTAAAATTGAGTTTACTAGTTCAACTTAGGGTATTATATGGGACGCAACGAATCCGAAAATGTTAATTTTAGTAACAGCTCATATGAAGCCAAAGTGACCACATACATTTCTTACGAAATGCGCTATAAAAGTGCAAAATTGATTTGCACATCAAAGAATAGTATAAGAATTTGCAACAAATTCGACACAAAATGTGACACAAAGACAAATGAAAACGTAATAATGACAAACACTTAGTTAAAATAGCCTTTAAAGACATTGCTGATAAAGACGGACAAGACATGGTTGATATGGACAAGTTATATATCCATATAATTGACACATTAAACTGTTTCTTAATAGTTTCTTAGTAAGATCATCAATTTCGGCGACTGTCGCCTTTTAAAACGCTTGTTGTGTAAGATAAATTCCATGTTAAGTCAGCGCGGACACTTTGTGACTCTGCCCTAATCTCCTATTTCTCAGGCTAAATATGAGTGGTGTCACAAATGAAAGAGATCCTGCAATTCCGGGATCTCAGAATTTTTTAGATCGAGAAACAACATGGAAAGGATCTTGTAAGAGAGTTTTGTTTTCCCATTTTTATTTTTATTATTCTTGTTTTCTGTAAGGTTGTATCCTATATCAGGAAGGGAACCTCCTAGCACACACTCTTTAATTTCCGTTTTATCCTGCAGTTGACACTGATTGTGATTATTTGTTGGTAGGTACTTGGGAAACAATCAGTTGAACGACTTATCTGAGGATATTTTCCGCTACAATACCGAACTTTTGGACCTGTGAGTAGATCTCTTCGTGTAACTCTAGATTACCGTAACTAAATTCCCAACTAGCCAATCAAAAGCTGTGTCTCCTGTCTTGATATCCTGAGAGATCAAGTCACTGACTTGATATGGCTACAATATCAGGTCATTTGGCCGAATTTGGGTACGGTAAATACCTAATCGTTCCTTTCTGGTACGCTTTGGCGGCATATCAGGCTGGTTTGGTCTCGCCATGGGTATTTCGGCTGGACTACCTCTCGCAAAAGTACGTACCATGGTTCGGCCAAACTCACCTGGTATGCCGCTGCACGCAATTTAAGAAAGTAAGTAAAAGAATACTTTGGCAGGTAACAAGTCCGCCTGTTGAACGGCCACAGAACAAGCAACGGCGTGGAGTTCTGTATCCACTGCACTCGAAGATAAATGTAAACCTTTTTTTATGAACCACTAGATAGACGCGAGAATCCAAACTTTATTTTCACTAAGGTGGACGTCAGCGACGTTTTCTTCCTTTTAAAGTTTCGGTGTTGACAATAAGAATGCCACTCTTGTCTTCGAAGCAGTGTCCAATCGTTTTTCCAAGGTGTACTGTCTATATATTTCTTTAATCTCTCGCGTTCAATTTGGTGAAACTAAACTCTTTGGCTCTCTTAATTTTGTAATGTGTATTTTCTGTGAAGGTTGGACATCAATTACGACGTAGAAAACTAGTAGAGCCCTACAATTCGAAGAAAAAAACTTGAATAAATCAAGTGAAGACAAGAGAGAATCTACACTGCCTTCTTCGTTTACAACACCATTGACATTAGAAGCCTTTCCACAAACGTAGTCTAGTTCAGGGTCGCTGACACCGTTTTGCTTCGAATAGTCCATTTCGGCTGCTAAAATTAACAGCGCTTTTTAGTTAACTTTTGGTACAAACAAAGTTTACCATGAGGATGTGCAGGTGTGAAACAGTAAATTTAAAGAATAATTTTGTTTCAGTCGGGTGAGGTCAACGTCCAGCGCTCTGATCTACTCTGATTGGTTAGGTGAGAGCAAAGTGTACAGAGCAAACTTAGTCATGCAAAGAAAACTTATGTGTGTAACAGAAACCGTAATGACACAACACTGTTCAATTGTCTTTCCCTTCAAAATTCGAAACATGTAAAGAACAGACGGAAAATATGCAATACTGATTGAGAAGCTCTCACGATTTCCTTCCATGCATACATGTCCTCTCAGGTCATGATTTGTTGTGGTTGAAAAGGTCCTTTCAAGAGCTAAGAAAATTTCCTTTGGAATGTCACGGATAAACTCCAAATACCAAGGTCTCTTAATTCGCCGACGAGCTGACAGCCTCCTGTAGATTAAATCCAACTATGTACAGGTCTCGTCTTTTAACTCTGCTCCTGCGGTGAGTGATGATGATTCACAGAAAATGGAAAAAGGATCTTTCCCTCGAGCACGTTGTTCGTAAAGACCTCTTAATCTTTTTGCCTCCTGTTTAACAAAGAAATGCGAAGTTTTCCCCCAGGTCAGTGCATTCTATGAAACAATTGACAGCTGACTCAACAGCTTCTCTGTTTCGTCGCTTACCTCGTCACTGGATTCTTGTAGCTCTTCTGTGTCAACACGAGTCATTTCTTCGAGAACATCTTCAAATGGCACAGAAGCCGCCGTTTTGAAATTTGTTTTCAATTTTTATGCGCGCGTCCGTTAATCCGAGATGCAATCACCCCGGCATTTTTGTTGGCGTGTGTGCCCAGGGGGATTGATCGGATACCGAATTTGTGACATTACATTCTTTGTACCTAATCAGCTGCATCTGATCTTGCAACTTTTATGCTCTCTTACACCGACTTGTTATACCAACTGATCGCTAAAATTGAGTTTACTAGTTCAACTACGTTATCATATAGGGTACAACGAATCCGAAAATGTTAATTTTAGTGGCAGGTCATATGAAGCAAAAGTGACCACATACCTTCTTACGAAATGCGCAGAAAAAGTGCA
The DNA here is from genome assembly GCF_042242905.1 of Orbicella faveolata. NCBI lineage: Eukaryota > Metazoa > Cnidaria > Anthozoa > Scleractinia > Merulinidae > Orbicella > Orbicella faveolata. The sequence continues at coordinate 24,106,406 of NW_028301563.1, forward strand.
AAGTTGGTTTGGGCATCAAAGAGTAGTATAGGAATTTTTTAACAAATTCGACACAAAATGTGACACAAAGACAAATGTACGCGTAATAATCACAAACAGTTAGTTAAAATACCCTTTGAAGACGGACAAGACATAGTTGATATGGACAAGTTATTTATCCGTATAATTGACACATTAAACTGTTTCTTAATAGTTTCTTAGTAAGATTATCAATTTCGGCGATTGTCCCTTTTTAAGTGCACCTGCCTGAGAGCATTGAGAATCGTGCGACAGCGACTATTTTGGCACATTGCTCATATTTTGCCTCAAGATACCCTTTGGTGAACTGTTTTCAAAACTAATAATTTTAAGTTCCAGCGCTTTTTTGTTTTTGAAAAAAATTCGAAAGTTTGAAAATGCGGTCAAAGTGCGTTTTCCGCCCAATGGAATGCCCCAAATAACACGAAAAGACGAAGCGTTCGTAAAATCTTGAAATTCAATCAAGTACTGTTAAATTTTGCTCAGATATAGAATAGCTCTATTATTTTAAGGTTTCAAGCCATTCAAAAAACATTTCCGGCGACCGGTTAACGAGAGGCAAAATATTGGCTATTTTTGACTGGATAAAACCCTCTCTGGTACCTAATTATTTCAGAATCTAACTCTACAGCTGAAAAGATTTGTCTTTTAACTGTTTTTCTGCCAAATCTCAAGGTCGGACTCGAACTGGTTCCCTTTGAAAAAAACTGGAATCTACGAACGATGTTCAGCACATCTTTCAAAATATCTGTCTACATTTCGACGTAAAGAAAGACCGAAACCTTAATGTTCGCTGCTTTTTACATTTGAGTGACTGGATTATCGTTATTTCTGAGCAACTTACGAAATAAAACGCTAAAATATATATTTATCGTGTGATTATTACCTTGAGATTATAAGATAAGTTGTTGTGGGAAACTATTTTAAAATGACACGGCGACTTGTTATGTAAACATTGCGGAAATGGTCGTCTTTTCTCGGATGTATTTTCAACTTTATGAATGCATTTCAGAACTGTACGGATCCGCAAATGATCCCAGGACCGCAAATGATCCCGGACCGCAAATGATCCCCAAATTGGACCGCAAATGATCCCGGACCGGAAATGATCCCCGATAGGCACCGCAAATGATCCCGACTAAAAAATACCGAATGGCATGGATGGTGGGATGGTGTGGATAGGCAATTGGCGTACGTGAATACCGATGCTTTTATTAAAGCCATTTTACAATTATAATCAAGAGAAAATGAGGCTTACAACTTGCTTTTTTTTTTTCATATTTTCGACTAAATTTTGTTGCTAACTACGATGTTATGAATATCACCACTCAACCATCAAAACGCGACTTGGCTTGCATTTCTTTGCAATTCTCAGTAAAATTATGATCAGTGCAACATACGCTACATATCCTCCTTTGTTAAACACTGATATTTCGGTGTTATAGTTAAATCACATTTTATCAGCCACTAACGCCACTCGTCTAAAGTTTTAAACTAAAATCTAACCACGAAGCAACTATTAAGGAAGACGCTGTCACATGAGTAGACCTACAAGCCTATCGCTTCATCACTCTGTGAAACACCTAGTGTATAGCACTGGAAATTTGAACAAATTTATTTGGTCGTATTTTGGCTTTAATTCCTCCGAAATGACTACTTGAGTATTCTAAGAAGCCAAAATTCCAAGCTATAGTTATGAAGTTCAGCTTCATGACCAAGGAAGGCCAAGGCTTGCGCTTAGTTTTGACAAGTTAGCTGTTTGATAGATGTTTGATACTATCCCCCCCCCCCCGGTATTTCGAGAATGTTTACAAGTATGTGTTTTTCTAAGAATTCTAATTCAATAGGTCAGGCATAAGAGGCGGTATATTTCCATCTGTTTACAATTAGCGTGCTTCGTTTGGAAACCAGAGCATTTTGAATTTCAGGGTTATGGAGGTTGCGTGACACAAGGCTACTATCGAGTTTGTTGAAAAATATATACTTATCTCATGATTTTGAGCCTTTTTGGAAGTTAGAGCATCAGGAAAAGTGCTTATGTAAATGCTTGTTTGTTTAGTGCTGGTGATCAGTCGCCTTGAAACCCAAAGTAAGTTCTAGATGTTTACACTATATTCCGGCTGCCATATTGGTGTACCACGGATGTATACCAACGTGCCGTTTTCTTACTGGGCTCTGTAAATTTCTGGGAAACATTTACTACGAATTTCTGAAGTTTGGGGAAACGCGCAGGCCTAAAACTTGGAGAAGTGTCTTAATTAGTTATCTTCTATAGCGTACATCGCACTGTCTTAGCTTTTTCCATTGGTTGGTTTTCGAGTTATTATTATTTTTTATTGCGTGACAGTGAAAACGATCTGAACCGTTCGAAGAAAAAAAACAGCAACTGTGGAATTTTTTTTTTTTTGTAAAATGATAAAACAAGTTTTTTAGTTCATAATTGTTGTATATGTTCCCACCTTCCTCTGATTTAAATCCATGCCATTCCTTATTTTTTGATCGGGATCATTTGCGGTCCAATATGGGGATCATTTCCGGTCCGGGGTCATTTCTGGTTCAATTTGGGGATCATTTCCGGTCCGGGATCATTTGCGGTCCCGGGATCATTTGCGGACCCGTACAGAACTCTCCAAACAAGATTTGGTAAAAGATAACATCTCATCAGTGTCTAACAGCGCTTAGTTTACGCGCAATGGTGTAAATTTATTTGTTATTTCTCATTTTCCGACTGGACTGTAATTTGATCTAATTTCACCTTTTACCTGCAACTTCCCGATCCCACGCAAACCACGCACAGTCATATAAATATATTTCTAAAATAAACACAAAATACGCACCAAAACCCGTTTTCCCATCTACTTGCTATCGCTCCAGCTTTCAGCTAGCATTAAAGCATCCGTTGTAGGAACCAGACGTGTTTGAAATCTTCCTGAAAGGTCAGTTTATTTACAAAGTAACACAACAGCCAAGTCACGTGCACACCAAAGTGTGGTAAAATTATTGGCTACATGGAACTGGAAAACCAGGAACATATGAGACCAGTCCTGCTGGTGGCTTAGCTGTGCCATTTTGTGCCCCTAAGTGTTTGTATTTTTCACATGGCATTTTTCTGTAGCTACATTACGCTGCAAGGTAGGTCCAGCGTTTGCGGACAATCGAGCGACTATCCAGGACACCCCGAGTGCGTTAGCCTAAAAGACTGCACGAGAGATGTCAGCAGTCATTTGGCAAGCTTCAAACTAAGCGGGGATGAGGGTATTAATACAGAGATGAAGTTACTGTTGGCGAGAGCTGGTGAGTGGTGTCATTTATGCTATTTTTGAACCGGTAGTGCCCACATACAGATGAGATGTTTAGCTAAATGCTGTCAATGTTTTAGGTGTGTTTAAAGTGGAAGAAGAGCACGAGTTGCTTAATATTTGTCCGCACCACAGAGCCGTTTATTGTATCCGTTGGAGGACAGGAAAATCTGTCTGCACAGTCCCTGCAGAGATGGCCGCCCACAAATCAGCGAATGCTAAAGAATTTACCGAGTGAATAGCCACCAATGAGCAGTAATTTTTGAGGAAACCACGATTCTCATTCCAATTGGATCGCGTGAGTTGTTTTATTTTTATCAGTTGCATATAGCCTAAAATGTTTACCAGATCTCGTACAAGTAGTTATACATATCCATGTAACTGTTCCTATTTCGGAACCATGAGGGGTGAAACGGACTGGCCTGTGAAGTAATCGCAAAGGGAAATAAGGCAAGGGATCGCGCGACAGAATGGAACAGTTATTTCTGTGGTCTTGAAGTCACTCTGATTTCGTAAGAGCTTTTTCGAGTTATTTTAATTGGCTGAGAAAATTCGCATTGTCCTCGAGCAGTATATTTTTCGGCAAGAAGTGAGAGGTTTATTGGTTCACTTTTTCAGCAATTTGCAAACAGTGTAAAGAGTTCGTGAGCAAACAGCTGTTGGAAAACAAGTCACTGCCGGACCAGAAGTCAGAAGCCTGTGGAACACCTTTGGCTGCGCCTGCGGTTGAACAAGCTGTACTACATGTTGAGTCATCTCAAGAACAATCCACGGTAAGAAGCTGACTAATTTTGCGCCGGGTGTTAATTTAATCATGCCAGCCCAAAACCCACCCCAACACCATCGCACACACTTCACAACATACACCCACATACCAAAAAGAAAATAAATACGCTTTTTAGTTACTATTGAAATTATTTTTACTTATAGCAGACACTGGTGGAAAAGGATCCCTCGGACAGCGATGTTTCATCTGAAGATCTGGCGGCAGAATTATCAAGGCTTGCAATTGACGATGAGACTTTCCTTCGTCCAGATACAAATAGCATTGTTTCAAGCACGAGCGAGGAAACGCAAGCTGTGAAGGCAACGTCGGTGGTACCTCGAGAAAGGTTGAATGAGTATTTACTCTCCGACGGTATCGCTCCGATAGTTCAACCCTGGCTTGAGTGGGAACAAGTCTCTGACAGAACCAAGCAACGATACACCAAAAGAACGGCAGAGATCGTGTCCTCCGTCCTCCGCACAGTCAACCCGAAAGACGCAGGTTCTCTTTGGCAGGCCACTGTCTCGTCTGCTGCCATGAAGAAGGCCCTTGGTCTAGAAGACTTATCGCAGCCGTCAAAAGACTACCTCGAGGCTTTGGCAGAGGCTTACGGCAATGCAAATGGCTGGGACACGAGAAGGCAGATTCTGTCCATTATGGCAGGTCTTGCCAGGTAAAAGGCCATCTCAGTGTTTATACCAGGCTTGTCGAGATATCACTGCACCATAGCCAACCTTCATCGCCTGCAGTTTGGGCGCGGCGCTTCCATGACCTACCAACCATTAGTGAGAGTAAGAGTTGAGCGGCAGCAGTTGGACCATTTTCTGTCCTTCATTACGAGTCCTCATTTAGTCCAAGATCTGCCTTTTGGACAGAAATGCTGACGCTTTCCTCAGGAAAAACTATTGAAATACCGAACGTCATCCGTACGCTTATTCCACAGAACATAGCGGGCCAGTACGAACAGTGCTGCGATGAGACGGGATTCGAGCCCTTCAGCGAGCGTACCATGTTGCGGATACTAGCAGAGTGCAAAGCTTCAGTGCGCAAGTCTCTTCAATGGCTTGATTACTTTGCCGCAGAAGGTGCTCGCGCTTTTGAAGACCTTGAATCCTTAGTGCGCCAGGTTAGGGAACTCGGGCTGGGAAAGGAATCAGATGCCATTGACACCCAATCCTTGAAGACTGCCAAATTGTATCTTAAAGGCGATCTCAAGCTAATAGTTGTTTTTTTTTTGAAGACGTACGCGAGCAGTGCGAAAACCTAGATTCTACGCTTACCGCCATTTCAGAAGCCGTAGCTAGGGCGGCGTTTCACACGGAAGACGACAGAGACGAAGCTGTATATCTTACCAATCACGCCACGTTTGCCATCCAGTCATAGGAATGTCATTTGTTACGATTGGCACACCAAGACCAGGCTCGCGTGGATGTCATCGTTGCCCTCAACCAAGAAACGGTTTTCATTGTAAACGACTGGGCAATGAAGTTCTTGCCGCAGAGGTACCGAGAGTCCCAAGCAGACTGGTTTGGAAAGCGTGCTATATCCTGGCACATATCAGTCGCATACCGACGGGTAGAAGCGGTCCTACAGTAGCAAGGGTTCATCCACGTCATCCAGTCATGTAGGCAGGGAAGCTCTGCAGTCGTAGCCACCATGCACCACGTTCTAACCATACTTAAGCAGGAGCACTCGGAAATCAACACGGCCTTTTTTCGTCAGGATAAGACCGGGTGCTACCATTCTTCTCGCACAATCCTGGCGTGTTGACATATGGGAACACGTTGCGGAATTTGGGTGGCACGCATTGATTTTAGCAATCCACAAGAGGGTAAAGGTGCGGCAGGTCGATTGGCTGCGTCACGCAAATTCCATATCAGGGCATACATAAATGAAGGACACGACGTGTGCACTGCAAATGACATGAAAATTGCATTGATTTCTCATGGAGGATTGGAGGAAGTCCGAGTGGTTTCCATGGACACCATTGCCGAGACGCAAGACACGGCCCAGACAGTAGCAAGTATCACAAAGCTGAACAACTTTGAGTTTACTTCAACAGATACCGTTACTTGTTGGCGTGCATTTGGTGTCGGTCCTGGTGATGTAATCAAACTGGATGTATCGTCTTTTAGGTCTTTTGGTGAGTAGCCAAATATTGTAGACATAATGTCACGATTTGTTCTACGGACTGACAAACTCTCTTATTTTGCCGTTACTACGGTGTTCTTCACAATTCGACCTTAATTAGATACAATAACGAGTGCGGAAACCTCCCTGATTAATAGTGGTAGGTACAGAGGGAGTGAGGGATGGGTAATGCTTTTCAGTAGTACCTCTTCAACACCTGTTATTACCAATAACAATAACTGCATTGTAACTTGTTCCTAGATTGAAATATAATGTGGATGTGTGTCTCATCATGTTTCAGAACCTAGTCAGAGCGGACTAGTGGCAGCATTTTCCCCGGGAGACTTCAAACCTTTGGGCAACAAGTCGACCAAAGCCACAACTCCTGAAGCCAGCGCGGAGGAAATGCAGAACGTCAATCCAGAGGAGAGCAACAAAGTTGCTGGGGTTTATTCATGTCCCCAGGATGGGTGCGTGCGCATCTTTCAACAGGTATCGGCGCTTGAAAAGCACTTGTCCCTCGAGAAATGCACACGGTCCCCTGAGGGACATACTGTGATAGATCTAGCCAAAATGGGTTACAAGTCAGCCCTGGAGGAGGGCGTTGGCGTTTTACCAACCCTAAAAACCTCAACGCTTTCCCAGGATTACCCTATTGCAGCTGCCAAGGAGGGATGGGCTCTAAGAGCTGTCAAAAAAAGCTTATCGGTTCAGCGATAAACAAAAGTCCTACCTTTTGGCTAAATTTCGTATCGGCCAAACAACAGGCCGAAAGCTCGATGCGGAGGTCGTTGCTCGTGAAATGCGCCGTGCTCGTGGTGCTGACTGTCTGCGCCTTTTCCAGTCATCAGAACTCCTTACAGCCTCGCAGATCGCCTCTTACTTTTCACGTCTTAATGCTGGCGCTCGCCAGCAAGATATGAATGAGTTAGATATCCAGGCACCAGAAGAGGAGACAAATTTCACTGGCGCCAGAGACGTGGCGGCCACAGCAAGCCAGATCCAGCATCCCATTATTGTATGACCAGTTCCATCTTTCCTCAATGGTGAAAGGTGATACCTTGAAGATGCTCAAGTTATCAATGCTGCAGCGTGTATGCGAGGGCCTGGGTCTAGATGTACCACAACCTCCCGTGCGCAGGAGAGCTCCGTACATGGAACTACTAAAGGACATAACACAGAACTGTTCTTGTCAACAATGAACAAACCTTACGATCCAAAAGGACTGTACTGAGGCCTGTTTACAAGAAGGGAGGGTACCGTATCAGTAGGGTTATCAGTAGGGTTTAGCGACAGTAGCAACAAACATATCGGAAACTTAAGCGCCAAACTAAATATAAACAATTTTGGTGATTAATTGTTGATCGTCAGTGTGTAGAACATATTTTGTTTCATGGAATTTAAATTAAGTTGTTCAGATAGCTGAGTTGTACCTATCCGAGTCTTTACAAGGACAACATATAACCCAGATGCAAGGGTAACATTCACGCTCAGCTAGGGTTTGTCATGGTAGCGCATTCTGGCTGCCTGATAAGCACGCCGATACAAAACAACAAACTTTCGAGTGCTAGAGAAGTCTTATTGTTAGGATAACTGTGGCATTAGGGTTACCCTTCCTTTTTGCTCACAGACCCCTACGACGCCGACCACTCCCCTCTCGCTTGCCGCCAAAAACAATGTGTGAAAAATGGGCAGCAAAAGTTTGGCCACAATTTGTATTTTGCCTGTAAAATACTAAGATAACCGTGACACCTGGAAATAAGCGAGGTTGTATTTGATTTTACAGTATTTGAGAATACTGCTAACTTAAGCTCACTTGTCTGCTAACTCGACTTTTACATTGACAACAGATATAGTATCCCGTCTCCGCATGCGTGACTCAAAGGAGTGTTGCGTTACTACGGGTCTCTCCCGTTTCAACACCAAAACCACCGTCATAAAATGTCAGTTATCCTTGGTGGTAAAGGTACTTGATTCGAGAAAAATATGGCTTCAGAGGCTGCTTGCGGTGTCATTGGGGTAGGTTCGAGCTGTTGGTATGTATTGCGTTCACTTTGGATCTGAACATAAGCTCCGCACGATGAGCCGAGTTGTTTGTAAATATTAAGCCGGCGGAATTAATATTTCCTATAATATTGAGCATAAAACTACAAGAGTCACAAGCGAAATTAACCTGTTCAGCTCCTGAAAATTGTCTTATAAAATCATAAATTATACGCTAATAAGGATATAATGCTGTTGTTTTCGTTGCAACTTATTCAGGAACGTTTGCGACAAGTATGTTTGTGTACTCTTGTCCCATGTGAAATCGACAGATTATGTGTTGACAACTGGTTTTCAAATTTTATCATTGTTTTAATTTTTTTCACTCGCAGGGTTTGCACCTTGGTAATGTGTATTTTCTGTGAAGGTTGGACATAAATTACGGCGTAGAAAACTAGTGGAGCCCTACAATTCGAAGAAAAAAACTTGAATAAATCAAGTGAAGACAGAAGAGAATCTACACTGCCTTCTTCGTTTACAAAACCGTTGACATTACAAGCCTTTCCATAAACGTAGTCTAGTTCAGGGTCGCTGACGCCGTTTTCCTTCGAATAGTCCATTTCGGCTGCTAAAATTAACAGCGTTTTTTGGTTAAGTTTTGGTACAAACAAAGTTTACCATGAAGATATGTTGGTGTGAAACAGTAAATTTAAAGAATAATTTTGTTTCAGTCGGTTGGGGTCAATGTCCAGCGCTCTGATCTACTCTGATTGGTTAGGTGAGAGCAAAGTGTACAGAGCAAACTTAGTCATGCTAAGAAAACTTATGTGTGTAACAGAAACCGTAATGACACAACACTGTTCAGTTGTCTTTCCTGTCAAAATTCGAAACATGTAAAGAACAGACGGAAAATATGCAATACTGATTGAGAAGCTCTCACGATTTCCTTCCATGCATACATGTCCTCTCAGGTCATGATTTGTTGTGGTTGAAAAGGTCCTTTCAAGAGCTAAGAAAATTTCCTTTGGAATGTCACGGATAAACTCCAAATACCAAGGTCTCTTAATTCGCCGACGAGCTGACAGCCTCCTGTAGATTAAATCCAACTATGTACAGGTCTCGTCTTTTAACTCTGCTCCTGCGGTGAGTGATGATGATTCACAGAAAATGGAAAAAGGATCTTTCCCTCGAGCACGTTGTTCGTAAAGACCTCTTAATCTTTTTGCCTCTTGTTTAACAAAAAATTGCAAAATTTTCCCCCAGGTCACTACATTCTATGAAACAATTGACCGCTGACTCAACAGCTTCTCTGTTTTGTCGCTTACCTCGTCACTGGATTCTTGTATCTCTTCTGTGTCAATATGAGTCATTTTTTCGATTCATCTTCAAATGGCACAGAAGCCGCCGTTTTGAAATTTGTTTTCAATTTTTATACGCGCGTCCGTTGATCCGAGATGTAATCACCCCGGCATATACCAACTGATGGCTAAAATTGAGTTTACTAGTTCAACTAGGTTATCATATGGGGTACAACGAATCCGAAAACGTTAATTTTTTAGTGGCAGGTCATATGAAGCGAAAATGACCACATACATTTCTTACGGAATGCGCAGAAAAAGTGCAAAGTTGATTTGGGCATCATCCACTCTGACTAGTTAAGTGAGAGCAAAGCGTGCAGAGCAAACTTAGTGATGCAAAAACACCCATGTGTGTTACAGAAACCGTAAGGACGCAAAACTTTTTAATTGTCTTTCCTGTCAAAATTCGAAGCATGTAAAGAACAGACGGAAAATATGCAATACTGATTGAGAAGCCCTTATGATTTTCTTGCATGCATACATTTCCCCTCAGGTCATGATTTGTTGTGGTCGAAAACGCCCTTTTAAGAGAGAAGAAATTTGCTTTAGAATGTCACAGGTAAACTCCAAATACTTTACGTTTCGTATGTTTCAAGTTAATGAATTTTGTTTTCCAAAATGCGTTTTATTGTCATGTTTGTCACCGCAGTTTGTGTGTTATTTCTTATTAAGCTACGATGGCCAAAGGAAAAGAGCATTTACGATAAGGTAGAAACTGGTTATGATTTATTGGATGGAGGAAAACGCACTCACCAAATGCTGAATTGTTCATATTCACACTGGTTTGCTTACGGCTGTCTTTTATTTTATGGTTGGGCAACTCTATTATAATATCTACAGAAGTCACATTTTATAATTAAATTTTCGGAGATTTGGCTCCGTGTTCCATACTTGGTGGTTACTTACAATTTCTATTTTCCTTTAAATGAGTAGAGAAAAACTCGTTAATAGTTAAAAAAAATTTCTAAGTGTCGCGAAAATGGCAACGTTTGTTTACGAAACAGACAACTGCTTAGCCTTCGGCAAAGTAAACATTGGTGAATATCAAGGACTACAAAATGACGGATTAAAACATCAAAACATAGACGCAATTGTTTGTTTGGTTACACGTATGCAGCCGTAGTTTCTTTTTCTTTTTCTTGTTCAATTAACTTTGTTTAACACTAACAGACCAAAAAAAAGAAAAAAAAAAAAAAAACACTACTTACAATGAGAAAAACTTACAATACAATGCGACAGCACAACATTTATCTACTACTTACTTGGTTATAGTTACAGTACTTACATTCCAGCAAACTTTTTCCCCTCCCCCTATTTTATGCATATGATATTATTTAGGCACGATTAACCCCTTTTAGAATTTTTACAATAATCTCTTTGATTTCTACCGTGCTTTAAAAGAAAAAAAAACAAGAAAACAAAAAAAATCAAAAACGCTGATAATTTCACATTACTTACGCAGTCGTAACTTTAATGACATCGATTGTAAATCGAATTTTGTTGAATACTAACCCAAACACTTTCACGCGACTCTCAAGAGCAAACTACAAAATTCTTGAAACAAGCGATAGAAAGTAACGTTTCAAGAAACCTCATCAGGATCATTGTGGGAGATTCAGGTCAAGGCCAGTAGACAAACCCAAACATGACTAGTGGTGGGGCTTAGAGCTAAAGTATTATCGATAAGCTTTCAGATAAAAAATCTGAAGTCACAAGGCTCACTTTGTGGGCAGTCATGCCCTAGAATTACGGGACTAACGAGGGAACTACAAAATAATAAACATTTGGCGATCACGAACGAAAATTCTGAATTCTAAACAAAATTATTGAGCATCATGATACAAGCCTAAATATAGCCTTATCTCTAACACGTGCCTACCCGTGGCAGGGAGTTTGGGACGGAATTCAATGCTGAATCAGGTGGAAGGTGTTTATGGCAGAGACCTTATAGTTAAAGCTCATTCTCGACATAAATATTTAAGAGTGATTTTCTGAGAGTGTCGAGAATCAGAAGACAGTCACGACAAATCACTTTTTCTTTTATTTCCCCAAAACATACCTTTGGGTCAACCTATTCAAGGTAAAATAGTTTAAAGTTCCAACGATTTATTTTACGGCCAAAATTTAAGAAAGTTCGAAATTTGCATATAATGGCGGTTTTCGCGGCTTAAAATGTTCAGAATTTCACGCTTTTTTACGAAAACAGAGTGGGCGTAAAAACAATCTTATGAAAACCAAACTTTGCACAAATATTATTTTATTCTTATTCTTTAAAATCGTATAATACGTTTCTTGAAGTTTTGTGTGTAGCTTTTTAACGAAGGGTATTTGTACAGCCGCCATTTGCGTCTCCTGGCAAGGGGCAAATAAAGACCAACTTTGACTAGTATAAATGGCCTCTGGTATATATCATTTGGTCAAAATATCTACACTTTAGGAAACCTTGGTTATTGCTTTTTTTCACCCGAAAAGTTATAGGTCTGGGAATTAAAATGTTCTCCGTCAGTAAAATAAAATGTTACGACATGTAAGCGAGTTCAATTTTATGCAAATCACAAGGTTATTCTTTGGAAGTCAACGGTTTAAAACAGGAAAAAACGACTCACCGTTACTTACGTTCCTTCTGCTGCTATAGAAACCATTTTAACTTCCCAGTGTCCTTGTGAGCTGTTCTGTAAAATATTTCCAGTAAAACAGCGAGCATAAACGGCCATAAAATTTGACAAGGTCGACAATGTCGACAATGTTTATATTTGAGATAAGACACCGAGTGGCACACACAGTCCTGGCTGTTTTCATCGTCTTGCTCAGTCGAGAGTCCTTTAAAAATATGATAGAATATACGCTTCAAACCGTAGTAAATTAGTTTCTCATATCCATATGCCTCATGTCGACTCATGAGTAAATAAATCAGTCCCCGAACACTGAATAAACAACTCGAATGACCTCTGAGGTCAGGAGGTCACGTGATAAGTCGTTATGTTACTTTTCTCCGGTTTCACATTACACACGTAACGCTGTATTTAGGACGTTCGCACGAAAATTTTCCAGTGGATAGATTTTTTCTTAATTTTTACAGCAGTCAGATAATGAGTTACTTGTGTCAGAAATGCAAAAACAAAATGGGGGTCAACGACTTTGTTTCAGAGATAAAGCATGTAGAAAATACCTGATTTTGAAAATTCAGCATGGTTTACAGGGGTTTATAGTAAAAAATATCGAATGTGAATCAAAGGAGGCAAATGATGTTACTGGATAGCACCATCGCCTCTGGTTTTTAAAACAGCGACTATCCGGGCCAGATCTCCACACATCGTCAGTTACACGGACTAATATAAATAATGCCCCTGGCAGTGAATGCGGGATTTAGACGGCCGTCGATTAAATCAGGAACATGGAACATTCCGGAACATCCCGGAATATTCCGGAATATCGCATAATTATAATAATTATGAGAAAAGTATGTAAAATTAAATTTTCAAAACTAAAATAAACAAAAATAAACTGGTATTAGCTCGAAAATGAAAAGATGTTATTGGGGATAGGGGAGTCGGTAGTGGAGGGGTAGGAAGCGTTGGGTTTTCATTCAACTGACTACAGTGAGTGCAGACTCCTCTTCTTTGCCGCCAATTGCTTCACGTCGTTTTACAGCACTCTGCTTTTCAACACAAACATGGACGATTTGGACGATGAATGCCAGGTAGTTCATTGCGTCTTCGTTTTTGATATCTGATTTCTTCAACATCTGAGGTGTTCGTCTAAGCATCATACAGTTGCTTGTTAAGTCAGTAGCCATAGTTTTGTCACTGTTCGGTCTTCATGTTTCTATTCTATCATCCCCAGTTTTCGCGCCGCTCCACTAGGAACGTCTGACACTATGATCCACCAAGCCTTTCCGGAAGCACGAGTAACAAGCAAGTTATTATTACCTAGTAGTAATGAAAGATTAGGGCAGCGCGTTCACTCGCACGCGCGTACTTTGCATGCCTGGTCTACTCTTGTGGTGTTCGAATGTCTCGATAGAAAACTAGGTTTGATCGAATGCCAGATAACGATCTGCACGTGAAGTTGGATTAGCGATGAATAGATTATAGCCTGCGGCAAAAGTATTTTTAATTAATTAATTAATTAAGTATTGACTTGTACTGGGAAAAAAACATTTTCCAGTTTTAGATCGCCAACACTTGTAACAAATATTTCTTGAGACAATAAAGTTTTGACCAGTGACCCTGGAAAATAGCGCGCGCGTCGCTAAATGTTTTTAAATTTTGTGTTTGTATTTGTTCACACTGTCATCAGAGCTCGAGCAGTCCGAACTAGTTTCGACAAGAAACTTAATGCCAAAGAGTTTCTATTTCTATCTCACGAAGAAACTATTTCTTCATGAGAAATCGTTTATACGCATATCTTTGTATAGACGCAATAAATTGAATAAAGACATCACACTCGTGTATCCATATTTTTAGGTCTGATTAAGGATTTCGAACGCCGCCGCCTTGGTGTTCTGTGAAGAACGAAATCTGGGAATAAGGGACAGTCACGTAATTAAACTAATTGCGAACGACTGGAAGGAATGGATTACTCTACTTAGTTGCTAGCCTTCACTTATTGCAGTGACTTTCATTCTTCTTTCTTTTTTTCCTTTTTCTTTTTTTTTTTTTTTCGTTATGTTTCTATTTTTATTTTCCGAGCTGAAACCACTTTATTTTCGTTTGATTTAATCTTTAAAAATTTAATTTTGCATATTTTTCGCATAATTATTATAATTATTCGATGTTCCGGGATGTTTCGGGATATTCCGGAATGTTCCGGAATGTTCCATGTTCCTGGTTTTATCGACGGCCAATTTAGAGGCACGAAAGGAACGAGCTGAAAACGCGAATCTCACGCGAAAAAAAATAATCTTTGCTCTTGCTGCTCGTATATCACCAGCCTTTGCTAACTAAAACGGCACAGCCTGTTTTTCTGTGTTTTAGTCATTTGATTCACTTATGACGCTCAATTCTGCTGTTATAATTAGGTTTTAGAAGTGGCGCTAATCCACCCCCACCCCACTCTCGAGAAAAGTAATTTTAAAAGTCGTGGCAGCTAATACTCCTGAAAGCAGAATGCAATCTGCATTTGTATTGAGAGGCACTAGCCCGTGAGCAGGTATATATTGTAGAAGAGAAAGTAGGAAAGGAAAAAGGGAATTAGAAGTGCCACCCAAGCCTGTTCGCCGTGGAAAAATCTACCTGGACATACTTAGAAAGCCATATTAGCATTAAAACGGATGAACTCTGTGCTGCTGTAACTGAGGATCATGTATTAAATGTTTGTTTAATTTTTCATGCTGCTCTTGACAGATATCGCAATAACTTTATAAGGAAGTGAACATGTTTGATTTGTATTAACAAGCGCATCTTAAAACTATTAAGATTACAACTTTAACAAGTAAATAATAAATGTCTGACACTTTTTTTGACGCCTTCAACGACACAGGCAAATATTGAACTTCCTCAAGATATATGATTGTAAAGTTTTACAGTAATCAAATGAGATGGAATGTCTTCAAATATGGCCGGGATAGGAAATTGAACGGTAAATTTGGAAAGAAAATCTTAAGCCATATAACAGAAATTTCAGATTAGAAAAATAAAAGAATGAAACAAATGTAACTAAGTCTTTACTTATAAATAAGCCCTTCAAGTCTTTACAACGAGAGTTTCCTTCTCCTAAATCCAGACCATCTATCAAACATCAACCGAACGTGATTTATAAGATACCCTGCGCCGATTGTGATTGGTGTTATGTAGGCAAAACTGGCCGGTGTGTTGAAACTCGTAAGAAAGAAGATATCAGGAATGTCAAAACATGTACTAATGGTCAAACATTGCGAAACATGCGTGGTCATTCGACGATTGCATAGATTTTGATAATTCTAGTGTCGTCGACAAAGGCTTTTTTCGCATTAGAAAAACTTTGGACGCTTGGCACACCTCTGCTACGAAGCATGCTGGCAATAATTGTAAGGCGATTCCAAACCAGAATAGTATTCTTTTTAAACAATAGTCACCTAATGTACACATTTTTACTTTTCTCTTGTTCTTTTTCTTCTCTTTATCTCGCCTTTTCTTGCATATATTTTATCATTCTGCTTTCCATTTTTATCCGTCGAAGGTTGTAGATTGACAGCCGAAAGGTCGTGTTCTTTTTAAAAATTTTTAGCCAACAAACATTTTTATCGTAATTTTGATTTCGTTAAAGTTGTTTCAAAAACGCTCGACCGAGCAAGAGTCTTAACTTTCACATTCCATTGTGGCGAGAAGGATGAGTCTTCTGAGAAGAGGATGATAGACCGGCTAGAAGTAAGTGAAACTAAACCTTAGCACCTCTTTACCCGTGACCCGCGCTGATTAGACAGTCTCGATATCAACGGTCCACCGCAGGCAGCGTGAACTTTTACCATTATTATTTCCTAAATTTCTAGTTTTAGTTTGTTTAAGTATTTAATTATTCTTTCAATTCATTTTTAATTTTTCTTTGCATATTTACTATCTTATTTCTTTTTTTTAATATTTTTAACACTCCGCGTTTTTGGAACAGCCTTCAGATAACGCCTTGTCATAAAAATGCACCGGTCATCACTTTTTTGAAATTAAAGTGCGGTATGTAGTCTAGCGTCTTTAAATGTTTTTGTTCTTGAGAAGCAAACACATCAATCGATAATTTCTTGATGTTTCTTTGAAGTGCGTAGAAAGAAAGTAATTAGATTAACAAATCATCTGCAAGTCCTGCAAAAAGTCATGAAGATAATTCAAAAAACAAACAAAATAAATTGAGGGAAAATGTTCAACAATAAGCTGGCGAAATTTCAGTCCATCGGTTGAAGGACTGCCAATTTGGAAATTAAAAGGTGGGCCTATCTTCGCTAAATTTTCGATCGGAATAAAAGTGAAAAGTTTTGTTTGTTTGTTTTTTGGTGGCGTCATCCTTGTAAAGCATTCTAACGCCTTAACGTCAATGTTAATTCACACCAGAAAGGGATCACCTTGCTCTAACAATAGGTGATTGGCAGGTAAAGTGCGGCAGGACGAGCTCATGGCGGCAATTGTCTTTTCAGTTTACCTCATCTTCCGATCGTGGTTGGTAAATTCAAAATTATTGCTCCATGTCTAAAAACACCATCAAATCTCGTGTTACTAAATATAGTTTTCTTTCGCGTCACTAATTTTCATGGAGATGCTGGTTTATGCGAGTGAAATATGCCGAAAGTAAAGACAAAGTCCTGAGCACATTTCTAAAAACGGAACCACAGGCGAGAGCTCTGAGAGAAAGACAATACAGTGAAGTCACTTTTAAGTTAAACAGCGTAATTTCATTAGTTAAAAAAAAAAGTTGCACTAAAGCCAGTTATGTATTTCATTGACGCTTACTGAACAATTAAATGGTTTTATTATATTTGTGATTATTTGTTGTTACAGTTGTGATCTTTACTACATTTGTGAGCAATTGTTATTAGACTTGTGATCTTTGTTACATTTGAGGCCGATTGTTATTACTCTTGTGACCTTTGTTACATTTGAGGCCGATTGTTATTACTCTTGTGACCTTTGTTATGTTTGTGACTAGTTATTACATTTGTGCCTTCAGCAGGAGTTGAGTAGAAAGTGCTCCTAATCCGTGTATTTGCTTACCAAACACAGGTTTGCATAGGGTGGCTACCCTTACAGCAGCCTGCCATTACATTTGCGCCTTCAACACCCCGCCTCGTCCCGCCCTTAGAGGCCAACGAACATTGTGGCGAAACCAGATTACTAGCGGTCTCCGCTTTGATACCTTAATAAATATGATATAGGAGACGGATAGGAAGAGCTGCCGGACCTTTAAGAACGCTAATGAGAATTTAAAAGAAAACAAAGGAAAAAAACATCCCGTTTACGTAGAACCTGCCACGCCCAACTCTTTAACTCTATTGGCATCTTCACAAAATTGTTTCGAGGTCGAATAAATAAAGCAGTGCTGTCAGAGTTTATATATCATCCAAGGGAACAGTGTTCCACTTTTAACCCAAAACATTCACCTTAAAGATTGTCCTCACATTTTGAGGTTACATCCTTCACTTTTAATCTGCTTGGATGACCTTTTCGAACAGTGCTACACAGGCTGAAACAATATTAGATTTACTAGTTTTAAAATACGTAAAAGAATGTTGATTTCAATAAAAGGAAATGTTACATTGTAACAAAACAACGCATCTGTTATTGGCTGAGATTTCCGAACTAATAAGAAACTACACGTAAGGTGAAAATATCTTAATGTAACATATAAAAAGTAAATTAACTACCAAAAATAGGTCAATTGGGAGGAAATAATTTGAATATTGCCTCATTTTACTTACCGGATTCTATTGGAACTGAAGCTTGAAACTCCTGATATATTTCTTCCGACACCTGTTTGTTTACCCGACGAGGATTTTTTAAATTTTTTCGCTTCATCACTGTAAGATGGGTGAGAACACTGGACTTGAACTTCTGGTAATGTGTTGTTAATTGGTATCTGTGCTTTGGACATACGGTAATCTTTTCCCTGTCTTCCTCTGATAGTGAATGCAATCCGGCGCGATGAGAATAACATCAGCCTCGTTAATCTGTGTCCCGAAGCCTTGACTTCGACTGACACCCAGATTAGTTAAATAATCTGTTAAATCCTTCCTGCATAGTTTTAGAGGAATAACATAAAGCTCATTTGGCGCGTATGTTGTTGGACCGCACACAAGGTCAGCAGCTGAAAATGAGCAGGTCATTTTGCGTTTTACATTACGCTCAGGAGGAAGGGGGTGACTCTATTGTTTTCCGGTATTGATTCGTGACCGACTCGTCGCTGCCATTGTGACGTCACATAGCAACGAGTGAGCGCTTCGAGTGGCCTATTCATATTACACCATTGAAGAAGGACCACAGAGGTAAACAAAGACAAGAAAACAGGCCTAATATCGCTTTTGTTCGCTAAGTGTAGGTGTCTACAGTTTGTTCTTGCTTTTTGCCTGTGTGCATAATCTGTTTAGCTTTATGCGCGCGTAGTCGTGTATTCTTTTTGATATTTGTTGCGGGTAAGTGGCGGGACCGCCATCTTGAAAACCGGACCAGAAAAATCAACGTAAAACGTTCGCGTTTTCTCTCTGAAAAGTCCTACCAATAGTCTTGTTAATAGGAGGTTTTATGCATTTATAATATACGTTTAATCTGCGGGTCTCCCTGTGTCGATTGATCCGGCCGTTTCTCTCATCAATCCATTTGAGTGTTGTTTATTTCTTAATTTCCACCAAAATTTCCCTGCGATATGATCGGTTTTTATCTGTTTTGGAGCACCTCTGTTGGTAGTTATCAGGCCTTTGAATTCAATTCTTGGTGTTTCGACTTTATTGGCCTTTTGTGTTGTAATTGTGTCCGCTGTACGGTGGAATTTGTTGGCTTTAATCGTAGAGCAGTTTTGTTTTCTCTTTGTTTTTTTGTTTTTTTGTTTTTTGTTCTTTTTTTTTGTGTTGGCTTTTGTTGTGAAGGTTTTTTGGCCTTGTTTTCCTATCTAGTTTTTTTCCTTCTCGGAACAGATCATGTCCACGGAAAACATAGAAATATGCCATTTTTTGGCACCAAATGAAGGCTACTTTTCATAAAACCTGCATTACCAAATAAATCATTGATCGATTGAATCCGTTTTCCCTCAGACACTGGAAGTCCATAAGCTTCATTCTCCTACAGTGTGCTTAGCAGCTAAAAATCATCATCATCATCATCATCATTATCGTCGAATATTAACACAGGATAACCCTTCAGTACAAAGTACTGTTATCAACAGGGTCCTGCTACGCTCTCATTCTGACCATATCTGGCCATACAAACCCTGCCTGTTCCATATTTAGTGGTTTTATTTGTAGTTAGTGTTATAGTGCTTAGGGCTTAAAACCTCGATATTGGCCTTAGAGAATTCCTCCTATTTTGCTTTGTTTTGTGTCTTCATTGGTCGATGTTCAGTTATCCTTGTGTAAAAATGGTTGAACTTCACCACCCTAGCTTTCTCTTCACTATGGCATTAAAGTGAAAAGGTTGGTTACATTTATTTTGGTTGCTTATAAAACAGAAAGGTCACATTTCTTTTTTCCTTCCCACCAAAGTATAACTATCTTAAATTTGAAATCTCCAATTATTAAACTTGCCAATTGATTTTTACTAGCAATCAAGCCGAGGTAAACCTTTACACGACTTTGTGCCCTTAAAGAAATATGTTGGGCAGTCATAATCAATGGAAGTTTAACTGGAGTTTTGGAAGGGCGCCTAAGGGGGTGCATAAATGAAGCAGGAACTTGTAAATTTGACAGCATGATTGAACAATATATGTGAAAAATATGGAGTTCTCATATGCATGTCTTGACAGGACAGGTGTTAAAGAAGAAGGGTGGTGGGGGGAAGGCATCCAGCCTTTAAAGGGTAAATGTTCATCAGAATCCCTAAGTAATACCTAGTGTGGCATTCTAAAAGGGAGTTTGTGCATTATGACATGACTGTTCCTTCCAGTGGCATTCCCTGCAAAAAAAAAAAAGAAAGTGTCTTTAATAACCTGTTTTCAGTGGAATGTAGCTATTTACATGAAAAAAGGGAAGTATTAGCTGATTATGACAGTAGTAGTATAGCTGCCAAGTTACCCGATTGCAACCTCGTTTTTAATTTATAGAAAATTGCCGCCAATAAAAGTGTGAGAAAACATGACGTTACCTTTACGTCAACAGGTGGCTCAGGCGGCGAAACTGGTGGGTGGCCCGTATAGGTTAGGCTAAGTGGGCGGAAAATAAATGGATTCAAGAAGGCCGCTGCGTATACCCCATACCCAATACCCTCTCGCTGGGTCTGACGTCACGGCAAGGGGGGATGCCCCCTCAATAGGCTGAGGTCATGGAAAGGGAGATACCCTCTCTGATAAGAATATAAAAAGCTGATATAAGAAGATTCCTGATAGGCTTTTTCTTATAATGCGAACGATGGAACGATGGGTCGATATTCTTAAAGCAATTGAGCATTTTATTCCTTACCGCAATTACTTTCTATCTCTGATAAGAAATGTTACAACAGAATTTCTGTGGCCTTGTTATTAGACGCCTTTCCGTAAGACATCATTTAAAGATCACATGAGAATTGTCTCTTCCCTTTTACGTTTTCCTCCACCGAAATTTATATGCTTCGTAAGTGTTTTTCACTTCCGGGAACAAATCGAAAGATTTCCCAGAAAAAAAAAAAAAACGAAAACGGGGTTAACTTGTGAGTAGAAGACACCGCTGGGGAAGAAGTCGCCTGTCATAAGACAGTCTGGTTTGTCATAAGACAGTCTTGTATGTCAAGTTCGACATACATGAGGGGACAAATGGCTAGGACATTGATTTGTTTAAAAAGAAACCTTGTTATGGTTTGAAAACATACTTGGAGGCGTTTATGAATAAATGCCCTGTTGTATTATTTTTATTTTAATTTTTTTTTTTTCGAAAAACATTGTCGTGTGGTGTGAGTGCGTTCCAAGAAAGGTATTAAGGTGCCTACCCAATGCCATTTTTCTTGATTTACACCGAAGACAGCGTTGAGGATATATTATGAATATCGAAGTGCAAGAACAGAAATTTTGCCAGTCGGTGGACCAGTTGATCCAAAACATCACCCAACTGATCAATACGTTGGTGTCCAACGTGGTTGAGAGGTCGCCGCAGTTATACATGAAAACCAAGCTTCCCTTGTTGAGTTGCACTGTTAGTTTATCCCAAGTAGTGGTGAAGATGCGACAAGCCTGGAAGCCATGGCAGAACCAGCATCTATTCCAGTAGAGATCGCCATTCCTTTGGAAGAACGGATCCACGATCAAGCCCCCCTCCCATCACCACAGACAGTACATAAAGAAAACACCGTGTAGAAAAAAACAAAAAACAAAAAACAAGGATCCAAACATGCCTCTAGAAGCCATTTCGCTCTTGGAAGGAACGTGCTTGAAAGCAGCAGCTGTGCAATTGGAGCCCGACGTCTTCCTCTCCTTGGATTCGCTCTATGCCTTCTACCATTGTCAATGGTGGTGTAACAGTCACATGTACCGTGTTTTCAAGGTATACCAGGCTCTCTTCAATGGGATGGCCTTACTAGTGGTGGCTGCTGGTGCGATTACCGGTTCCATATTCGCGAATACCATCTGTCCAAACCCCAAGGCGCGTGAGAACGAGTACCTGCTGTTACCAGCGAATCCCACTTGTTAACTCCATCGAGTGGAGGTTTATGACGTTTAACAACGAACACCCAATACACTGATAAATTTATAAAATTAAGTGTGTCGTTAGACGTTTGTTCTGATCATACAGATCAGAAAGGGGTACAATAAGAGGGACGTTAGTGATGTTGAACAGATAGCGGAAGAAAAAGAACACGGTGAGGATGACGAATATGAAGAACCAGAGGACGAATCAGAGGACGAAGAAGATGACAAACCAGAGGAGGAAGAAGATGAAGAACCAGAGGGGGAAGAAGATGAGGAAGAAAATCCATGAGTGGCCATTGGAGATGAAGTCGAGGAGCGAAATAAAGAAAAACTTACCTATAATCTGGCTATCTGAAACATGGTATCACACTGCCAGTGATGAATCCACCAATGTTTTGCTTAGACACGCCCCCTTACTCCCGAGCCAGAGGGTGGTTACTTACAAATTTCCTCTTTTCTTTAATTTGGTAGAGAAAAATTCGTTGATAGTTCAGAAAATATTTCTAAGAGTCATAAAAATGGCAACGACCGTTGCGAAACGGACAACTGCTCCGAAGGCTCAGTGAATATTTGCCAATGTTCACTGAGCCTGAGGCGAATAATTGTTTTAGTATAATTTTCAGAGGTGAATATTAAGGAATAAAATAACGGATTAAAACATAACAACATAGACGCAATTGTTTGTTTGCATACACTTATGCAACCGTAGTTTTAATGATAAACTTACATGTGCATCGATTGCGAATCAATTAGCTGTTTAAATTTCGGTCAATCGATCTCACCTAGCTGCAAGCG
The DNA here is from genome assembly GCF_042242905.1 of Orbicella faveolata. Lineage (NCBI taxonomy): Eukaryota > Metazoa > Cnidaria > Anthozoa > Scleractinia > Merulinidae > Orbicella > Orbicella faveolata. Next base: position 24,129,019 of record NW_028301563.1, read on the forward strand.
ATCACTGAGTTTGCGATTCTATAATGCCTTGAATACTAGCTCTTGAATGGATTTTAAGTTCAAGGGCGCAGCATTCATTTTGAAAATACTCCATTTTTTAAAATATTCTGGACTTGGAATGGTGCCTTCCGAATAAATGAAGAAATTATTCAGAAACTGTACGCTATGTTTACTTGGAAATCTCTCAGTCGTCCAGACAAGGAGGAATATCGAGACTCTGGTATATGGGTCTTTTATTTGCCAGAAGTCTATCTTACATGATCTCCGTCTAACTTCACTACTTCCACTTCGCTGCTGCCTCTGCTTAAGTAATTGACTGACAAATGCACACGTACTTAAATATCACAGCGGTAGCTATGTGGCCACATGGGACAACTGAACTTGAAGGATGCGAAGTACGCATGAAATAATTCATATTTGAACTGCGGTTGTAGATGAAAGTGAAGAATGATCATCGCAGTAAATTTTCTAATTTAAGCAATTGGAAAGAAGAAGCCTGAAAAAAAATCGGGACTTGAACAGGATTCGAACCCGTGACCTCCGCGATACCGCGATATCGGTGCGATGCTCTACCAACTGAGCTATGAAGTCACACATTGGGAGCGAGGTCAATCAATTAAGCTCATATCTTCCCGTAAGGAGTGAAATGATGTGCAGTATACATGAAATAATTCTTTCCAATTGCTGAAATTGGAAAATTTAAGCAATTGGAAAGTAATAATAATCAAATCGTTCTAAATTGTCAATATTGTCTAAATTGTATAAGCCCTATAACACAAGCCTAGATATGGCCTTGTCCCTAATACGTGGCTACCCGTGGGAGGGAGGGTGTAAAGGAATTCGATGCTAAATCAAGCTGTAGATGTTAATGGCAGGGATCTTTTATATAATAACCCAAGTTATTCTCGCATTTTGATTGGTTCTCGCCTATGATCTATTAGAGGACAGACGCACGATTGACGTCATTATTACAAAGCATTTCCTTCTGTGTTTTAAAATGGCGGAAAATTTTAACAATTTAGATAATATTTTACGTGACTGGGCAAAGGATAAGGTACAAAAAAAGTCTTGTCGAGGCATTGAACAGGTACGAGAAGCAGTAACAAAGAAGATCAAACCGTTTCTTTTCTAAGAAATGACTTAGAAAAAATACTCGAGCAGTCTCAGTCGACAGTCGAGCGAGACTAAACCAAGCATAAAATTGGTCTTGGTAAGCCGAGAACCACTGCTTTATCTCAAATTTAACAAGCCTGATAAACAAAATATTGATGAGATTAATTTATTTAACAAATTCAACTTTTCTCATTCCCAAATTAACTGTTGATACACTAATTGATGTCAAGAATAAAACATCGAAACATCACTTCTTGAAATTAGTTTAAATAAACAGATAACCTTGCTTTCCGACATGCGAATGCTCCAGCCCGTTTCAGGGGACAGCAGCAAGCAAAGTATAGCAAACTACAGCTCACGGCCAGCTTTAGCACAGTTAAAAGGTGTCTCCGACATTATTCTAAACTCATATGAGAATCACCAACCACAGACGACACAAACTTCCTCCATCACTATAACGCTCCTTTCATTCAAAACTCGAATCGAATAGCCTCCAGGTTAACTGCAACAGCAAGTTTTCCCAGCGTATCGTGAAAAGGTGGACCGGTCACGTGCGTATGATTAGCCAATCAAATTCGAGGATTTAGGATTCTTGCCCGCTCAGATGCTTGAGAAAAAAATAAGTGTTTTTTTATCATTTTTCCTCAGAATGAATACTTCGAACTCTTGCATTGTTCTCTGTCCAACACTTAAATCAACGCATAAATGAACACCGTTATTCAGCCATCGGAAAACACCTTGAAACACAGCAAGGGAACAACAAAACAGAGACTAGCCACCTTTTCAAAGTTCTGAGGAAATGTAACAGCAAATTCGATTGCTAAGTCTACGAAATGCCGTACGTAAAGGATCGACATCAAGCGTTCTCTTAACACGCAAACCGACTCCATTCGCGCCAAACTGTTAACGTAACACTTTCGCACACGTTTGTCTTTATTGCGTTTCCTACCTTGAGAATTATACGCATAGGACCCGCAAATATTTTATGTATTGTTCATATTTTATATACTCTAACTAGACGTTATACTTTTTCACTTTTTACCTTGATAATGGAACCGAAACCTTGTTAGTTGTTTAAATGTGTTTTACAAATCTTTTAGCGTTAAACTTCTTGTTCTACTTGATAGCAAAAATCACAAGCGAACTAAGGATCCACTTTGTTTTTCCCCGTAGCGTGACGCTGAAAACTAGAATTTTTGCGGAAAAGTTTAGCCCAGATAATAGTAAGGATTTGGCGAGTTTGAAATGCTCACATCGTAAAAAAACGATGTCACATCTAAAATATGCTATTCTGCATTCCAACTAACTATTTTGGCAGATCTTTCAGTAAATCAAGGCTAAATATCGCAGAAAGTGGGAATAAAGTGATATTCTTCGCTAAAAATTTTGGCGGGAAATGATTCTGGCTAATGATTGTTTTGGGGACTTTGCAAGACCAGTTACTCCGACGTACCTCAAATTTTTAACAATTTTAACTAAACTGGATAGTGATGACAGTGTAAAAGACTGTCAAAAAAAATATATCTTTTCTGTAGAAATAAAATACCGCACTTTTGAAAAACGAGTCGCTGAAAGTGGCTAAAATTGAGTCACGCCCATTAACGATTCAGCGGCGATAGATAGCACCTCAAGAAAAGCATAGGATCAAAGCGAAAAACCTCAAATATATCTCAGTCAACCAATAAGGGGACAAATATTATCGCAAAAAATAAGACTTTCTGGAATTTGTAAGAAGTATCTTTTAGCTTCACCTAAAGTTGCCGGAAATTTCGGCCATTTTAGACCGCTTGCGAGGCCAAAATTATGATGTGGTGATATCTCAAAGAAAAACGAACACCTACCTCGTTAAGTGCCATAGTTGTTAATCTTTTCGGATAGCTTTTATACTGTGAAAATTAAGATAAAGATAAACAGCCGACCTCAATCTTTTCCTGCTGCCCGGTTTTCTCTGACAATGACACTTAACTGAGATACGAAACTTCATATTTTCAACTAACGCCATTTTCGTCTATAGGAGTACGTTATATATAATTAGCAAGACGAAAGTCATATTTTGAATACAATTTGCCCATATTTGTCCTTAAGACACTGAAGCAAGTAAAAGACGAGTGAAGAGTAATATTTTTAGCTGAATATATAGCAGCAGAAACCGTGTTATATTTTCAACATCTTTGCAAGAGGTGATGTGTGATGATGTCTGATGTGCGCCTATATGATAAGTGAAGCTTTGGAGCTGCCGGACCTTATCCCAGTTTCTATAGTATGAAGCGGCTAGGAGTACTTGTACTTCCCCTGGAGTGGAAGCTAGTTGTCCGCTTTTCCCAACAATTCGCTGGTACCCATTTATACTCCTGAGTGGAGAGAAGCACTGTGTGAGAGTTAAGTGTCTTGCCCAAGAAAACAACACAGTGTCCCCGGCCAGGGCTCGAACCAGGACCGCTCGTTCCGGGGACGAGCGCTCTAATCATGAGGCCACCGCGTCTCTATTTATATGATAAGTTGACATTCAAATAAAATAAACTAGTCATAAATTTTTGAAAGATTTTCAATAAAAAAAATGTGGACAATTCTGTCATCCCTTCTAGTAAAAATATGTTCTCAAAGACCAATTAACTCACGATTTTACAAGCACACACCGGCGCACTTGCAGCCTACACTCCGTAAACAGGAGCACTGAGCTGCGGAACGTAGCCTGTCGCCAACTTAGTCTCAAAACGGACGAAAAGGCAGCAACTGTATTAACACGAGTTAACGACAGACTTATTATTTTGCACAGTAACTGTTATCACTCCTATCGGACTGGTTCCAGAACCACTTGAAAATTTAGTTATTCAATACAGAATTTCTCACATTACATTCCTTGTACCCAATCACCGCGCTGCATCTGATCTTACATCTTTCATGCTCTCTTACACCGACTTGTTTTACATTGATCTGCTAAAATTGAGTTTACCAGTTCAGCTTAAGGTATTATATGGGGCGCAACGAATCCAAAAATGTTAATTTTAGTAACAGCTCATATGAAGCCAAAGTGACCACATACATTTCTTACGGAATGCGCTAAAAAAGTGCAAAATTGATTTGCACATCAAAGAATACTATAAGAATTTCCAACAAATTCGACACAAAATGTGACCCAAAGACAAATGAAAACGTAATAATGACAAAAACTTAGTTAAAATACCCTTTGAAAACATTGCTGATAAAGACGGACAAGACATGGTTGATATGGACAAGTTATATATCCATATAATTGACACATTAAACTGTTTCTTAATAGTTTCTTAGTAAGATCATCAATTTCGGCGATTGTCGCCTTTTAAAAGGCTTGTTGTGTAAGATAAATTCGATGTTAAGTCAGCGCGGACACTTTGTGACTCTCTGCCCTAATCTCCTATGTCTCAGGCTAAATATGAGTGGTGTCACAAATGAAAGAGATCCTGCAATTCCGGGATCTCAGAATTTTCTAGATCGAGAAACAACATGGAAAGTATCCTGTAAGACAGTTTTGTTTTCCAATTTTTATTTTTATTATTCTTTTTTTCTGTAACGTTGTATCCTATATCGGGAAGGGAACCTCCTAGCACACACTCTTTAATTTCTCTTTTATCGTGCAATTGACACTGATTGTGATTATTTGTTGGTAGGTTCTTGCAAAACAATCAGTTGGAAGACTTACCTGAGGATATTTTCCGCTACAATACCGAGCTGGGAAGGCTGTGAGTAGATCTCTTCGTGTAACTCTAGATTACCGCAACTAAATTCCCAACTAGCCAATCAGAAGCTGTGTCTACTGTCTTGATATGCTGAGACATCAAGTCACTGACCTGATATGGCTACAATATCAGGTCATTTGGCCGAATTTGGGTACGGTAAATACCTAATCATTCCTTTCTGGTACGCTTTGGCGGCATATCAGGCTGGTTTGGTCTCGCCATGGGTATTTCGGCTGGACTACCTCTCGCAAAAGTACGTACCATGGTTCGGCGAAACTCAACTAGTACGCCGTTGCACGCAATTTAAGAAAGTAAGTAAAAGAATACTTTGGCAGGTAACAAGTCCGCCTCTTGAACGGCCACAGAACAGGCAACGGCGTGGAGTTCTGTATCCACTGCACTCGAAGATAAATTTAAACCATTTTTTATGAACCACTAGATAGACGCGAGAATCCAAACTTTATTTTCACTAAGGTGGACGTCAGCGACGTTTTCTTCCTTTTAAAGTTTCGGTCTTGATAATAAAAATGCCACTCTTGTCTTCGAAGCAGTATCCAAGGTATACTATCTATATATTTCTTCAATCTCTCGCATTCAATTTGGCGAAACTTAACTCTTTGGCTCTCTTAATTTTGTAATGTGTATTTTCTGTGAAGGTTGGACATAAATTACGACGTAGAAAACTAGTAGAGCCCTACAATTCGAAGAAAAAAACTTGAATAAATCAAGTGAAGACAGAAGAGAATCTACACTGCCTTCTTCGTTTACAAAACCATTGACATTACAAGCCTTTCCATAAACGTAGTCTAGTTCAGGGTCGCTGACGCCGTTTTGCTTCAAAGTGTCCATTTCGCCTGCTAAAATTAACAGCGCTATTTAGTTAAGTTTTGGTACAAACAAAGTTTACCATGAGGATATGCAGGTGTGAAACAGTAAATTTAAAGAATAATTTTGTTTCAGTCGGGTGAGGTCAACGTCCAGCGCTCTGATCTACCCCGATTGGTTAAGTGAGAGCAAAGTGTACAGAGCGAACTTAGTCATGCAAAGAAAACTTATGTGTGTAACAGAAACCGTAATGACACAACACTGTTCAATTGTCTTTCCTGTCTTTCGAAACATGTAAAGAACAGACGGAAAATATGCAATACTGATTGAGAAGCCCTTACGATTTCCTTCCATGCATACATTTCCCCTCAGGTCATGATTTGTTGTGGTCGAAAACGCCCTTTTAAGAGAGAAGAAAATTTGCTTTAGAATGTCACAGGTAAACTCCAAATACTTGACGTTTCGTATGTTTCAAGTTAATGAATTTTGTTTTCCAAAATGCGTTTTATTGTCATGTTTGTCAGCGCAGTTTGTGTGTTATTTCTTATTGAGCTACGACGGCCAAAGAAAAAGAGCATTTACGATAAGGTAGAAACTGGTAATGATATTTTGGATGGAGGAAAACGCACTCACCAAATGCTGAATTGTTCATATTCACACTGGTTTGCCTACGGTTGTCTTTTATTTTATGGTTGGGGCAACTCTATCATAATATCTACAAAAGTCACGTTTTATAATTAAATTTTCGGAGATTTGGCTCCGTGTTCCATACCGGGTGGTTACTTACAATTTCTATTTTCCTTTAAATGAGTAGAGAAAAACTCGTTAATAGTTAAAAAAAAAACAATTCTAAGTGTTGCGAAAATCCCAACGTTCGTTTACGAAACAGACAACTGCTTAGCCTTCGGCAGAGTAAACATTGGTGAATATCAAGGACTACAAAATAACGGATTAAAAGATAAAAACACAGACGCAATTGTTTGTTTACATACACGTATGCAGCCGTAGTTTCTTTTCCTTTTATTTTTTTCAATTAACTTTATTTAACACTAACAGACCAACGAAAAAAAAAAAAAAAAGAAACACTACTTACAATGAGAAATACTTACAATACAATGCGACAGCACAACATTTATCTACTACTTACTTGGTTATAGTTACAGTACTTACATTCCAGCAAACTTTTTCCCCTCCCCCTATTGTATGCATATGATATTATTGATTCTATTATTGATATTATCGATTGTAAATCGAATTTTGTTGAATACTAACCCAAACACTTTCACCCGACTCTCAAGAGCAAACTACAAAATTCTTGAAACAAGCGATAGAAAGTAACGTTTCAAGAAACCTAATCAGGATCATTGTGGGACATTCAGGTCAAGGCCAGTAGACAAACCCAAACATGACTAGTGGTGGGGTTTAGAGCTAAACTATTATCGATAAACTTTAAGACAAACAATCTGAAGTCACAAAGCTCACTTTGTGGGCAGTCATGCCTTAGAATTACAGGACTAACGAGGGAACTACAAAATAATAAACATTTGGCGATTACGAACGAAAATTCTGAATTCTAAACAAAATTACTGAGCATCAAAATACAAGCTTAAATATAGCCTTATCCCTAATACGTGCCTACCCGTGGGAGGGAGAGTTTGACGGAATTCAATGCTGAATCAGGTGGAAGGTGTTTATGGCAGAGACCTTATAGTTAAGGCTCATTCTCGACATAAATATCTAAGAGTGATTTTCTGAGAGTGTCGAGAATCAGAAGACAGTCACGACAAATCGCTTTTTCTCTTATTTCCCCAAAACATACCTTTGCGTGAACCTATTCAAGGAAAAATAGTTTAAAGTTCCAACGATTTATTTTACGGCCAAAATTTAAGAAAGTTCGAAATTTGCATATAATGGCGGTTTTCGCGGCTTCAAATGTTCAGAATTTCACGCTTCTTTACGAAAACAGAGTGGGCGTAGAAACAATCTTATGAAAACAAAACTTTGCACAAATATTATTTTATTCTTATACTTTAAAATCGTGTAATAAGTTTCTTGAAGTTTTGTTTGTAGCTTTTAAACGAAGGGTATTTGTACAGCCGCCATTTGTGTCTCCTGGCAAGGGACAAATAAAGGCCAACTTTGACTTGTATAAATGGCCTCTGGTATATATCATTTGGTCAAAATATCTACACTAAACCTTGGTTATTGCTTTTTTTCACTCGAAAATTTATAGCTCTGGGAATTAAAATGTTCTCCGTCAATAAAATAAAATGTTACGACATGTAAGCGAGTTCAATTTTATGCAATTTACAAGGTTATTCTTTGGAAGTCAACGGTTTAAAACAGGAAACAACGACTCACCCTTACGTTCCTTCTGCTGCTATAGAAACCATTTTAACTTCCCAGTGTCCTTGTGAGCTGTTCTGTAAAATATTTCCAGTAAAACAGCGAGCATAAACGGCCATAAAATTTGACAAGGTCGACAATGTCGACAATGTTTATATTTGAGATGAGACACTGAGTGGCACACACAGTCCTGGCTGTTTTCATCGTCTTGCTCAGTCGAGAGTCCTTTAAAAGTATGGTAGAATATACGCTTCAAACCGTAGTAAATTAGTTTCTCATATCCATATGCCTCATGTCGACTCATGAGTAACTAAATCAGTCCCCGAACACTGAATAAGCAACTCAAATGACCTCTGAGGTCAGGAGGTCACGTGATATGTCGTTATGTTACTTTTCCCCGGTTTCACATTGCATACTTAACGACGTATTTTAGGACGTTCGCACGAAAATTTTCCAGTGGATAGATTTTTTAATTTTTACAGCAGTCAGATAATGAGTTACTTGTGTCAGAAATGCAAAAACAAAATGGGGGTCACCGACTTTGTTTCAGAGATAAAGCATGTAGAACACTAGCTGATTTTGAAAATTCAGCATGGTTTATAGGGGTTTATAGTAAAAAATATCGAATGTGAATCAAAGGAGGCAAATGATGTTACTGGATAGCACCATCGCCTCTGGTTTTTAAAACAGCGACTATCCGGGCCAGATCTCCACACATCGTCAGTTACACGGACTAATATAAATAATCGGCCCTCGGCAGTGAATGCGTGATTTAGAGGGCCGTCGATTAAATCAGGAACATGGAACATTCCGGAACATTCCGAAACATTGCGTAATTATAATAATTATGAGAAAAATATGTAAAATTAAATTTTCAAAACTAAAATAAACAAAACTAAACTGGTATCAGCTCGAAAATGAAAAGATGTTATTGGGGATAAGGGAGTCGGTAGTGGAGGGGTAGGAAGCGTTGGGTTTTCATTCAACTGACTACAGTGAGTACAGACTACTCTTCTTTGCGGCCAATTGCTTCACGTCGCTTTACAGCACTGTGCTTTTCAACACAAACATGGACGATTTGGACGATGAATGCCAGGTAATTCATTGCGTCTTCTTTTTTGATCCCTGATTTCTTCAACATCTGAGGTGTTTGTCTAAGTATCATACAGTTGCTTGTTAAGTCAGTAGCCATAGTTTTGTCACTGTTCGGTCTTCATGTTTCTATTCTATCATCCCCAGTTTTCGCGCCGCTCCGCTAGGAACGTCTGACACTATGTCCCGCCAAGCCTTTCTGGAAAAACGAGTAACAAGCAAGTTATTATTACTTAGTAGTAATGAAAGATTAGGGCAGCGCGTGCACTCGCACGCGCGTACTTCGCATGCCTGGTCTACTCTGGTGGTGTTCGAATGTCTCGATAGAAAACTAGGTTTGATCGAATGCCAGATAACGATCTGCACGTGAAGTTGGATTAGCGATGAATAGATTATAGCCTGCGGTAAAAGCTTTTAAGAGTACCGCTAATCCAACCCCACCCCACTCTCGAGAAAAGTAATTTTAAAAGTCGTGGCAGCTAATACTCCCGAAAGCAGAATGCAATCTGCATTTGTATTGAGAGGCACTAGCCCGCGAGCAGGCATATATTGTAGAAGAGAAAGTAGGAAAGGAAAAAGGGAATTAGAAGTGCCACCCAAGCCTGTTGGCCGTGAAAAAATCTACCTGGACATACTTAGAAAGCCATATTAGCATTAAAACGGATGAACTCTGTGCTGCTGTAACTGAGGATCATGTATTAAATGTTTGTTTAATTTTTCATGCTGCTCTTGACAGATATCGCAATAACTTTATAAGGAAGTGAACATGTTTGATTTGTATTAACAAGCGCATCTTAAAACTATTAAGATTACAACTTTAACAAGTAAATAATAAATGTCTGACACTTTTTTTGACGCCTTCAACGACACAGGCAAATATTGAACTTCCTCAAGATATATGATTGTAAAGTTTTACAGTAATCAAATGAGATGGAATGTCTTCAAATATGGCCGGGATAGGAAATTGAACGGTAAATTTGGAAAGAAAATCTTAAGCCATATATCAGAAATTTCAGATTAGAAAAATAAAAGAATGAAACAAATGCAACTAAGCCTTTATTTATAAATAAGCCCTTCAAGTCTTTACAACGAGAGTTTCCTTCTCCTAAATTCAGACCATCTATCAAACATCAACCGAACGTGATTTATAAGATACCCTGCGCCGATTGTGATTGGTGTTATGCAGGCAAAACTGGCCGGTGTGTTGAAACTCGTAAGAAAGAAGATATCAGGAATGTCAAAACATGTACTAATGGTCAAACATTGCGAAACATGCGTGGTCATTCGACGATTGCATAGATTCTGATAATTCTAGTGTCGCCGACAAAGGCTTTTTTCGCATTAGAAAAACTTTGGACGCTTGGCACACCTCTGCAACGAAGCATGCTGGCAATAATTCTAAGCCGATTCCAAACCAGAATAGTATTCTTTTGTAAACAATAGTCACCTAATTTACACATTTTTACTTTCCTCTTGTTCTTCTTCTTATTTTTATCTCGCCTTTTCTTGCATATATTTTATCATTCTGCATTCCATTTTTATCCGTCGAAGGTTGTAGATTGACAGCCGAAAGGTCATGCTCTTTTTAAAAATTTTTAGCCAGCAAACATTTTTATCGTAATTTTGATTTCGTTAAAGTTGTTTCAAAAACGCTCGACCGAGCAAGAGTCTTAACTTTCACATTCCATTGTGGCGAGAAGAATGAAGCTTCTGAGAAGAGGATGATAGACCGGCTAGAAGTCAGTGAAACTAAACCTTAGCACCTCTTTACCCGTGACCAGCGCTTAGACAGTCCCGATATCAACGGTCCACCGCAGGCAGCGTGATTTTTTTACCATTATTATTTCCTAAATTTCTAGTTTTAGTTTGTTTAAGTATTTAATTATTCTTTCAATTCATTTTAAAATTTTATTTTATTTTTAATGTTTTTTTGCATATTTAGTATTTTTTTTTTTTTTTTTTTACTATTTTTAACACTTCGCACTCCGCATTCCTCGTTTTCGGAACAGCCTTCAGATAACGCCTTGTCATAAAAATACACCGGTCATCTCTTTTTTGAAATTAAAGTGCGTCATGTAGTCTAGCGTCTTTAAATGTTTTTGTTCTTGAGAAGCAAACACATAAATCGATAATTTCTTGATGTTTCTTTGAAGTGCGTAGAAAGAAAGTAATTAGATTAACAAATCATCTGCACTTCCTGTAAAAAATCATGAAGATAATTAAAAAAACAACAACAAAATAAATTGAGGGAAAATGTTCAACAATAAGCTGGAGAAATTTCAGTCCATCGGTTGAGGGACTGCAAATTTGGAAATTAAAAGGTGGGCCTATCTTCACTAAATTTTCGATCGGAATAAAAGCGAAAAGTTTTGTTTGTTTGTTTTTTGGTGGCGTCATCCTTGTAAAGCATTCTAACGCCTTAACGTCAATGTTAATTCATACCAGAAAGGGATCACCTTGCTCTAACAATAGGTGATTGGCAGGTAACGTGCGGCAGGACGAGCTCATGGCGGCAATTGTCTTTTCAGTTTACCTCATCTTCCGATCGTGGTTGGTAAATTCAAAATTATTGCTCCATGTCTAAAAAGACCATCAAATCTCGTGTTACTAAACATAGTTTTCTTTCGCGTAACTAATTTTCATGGAGATGCTGGTTTATGCGAGTGAAATATGCCGAAAGTAAAGACAAAGTCCTGAGCACATTCCTAAAAACGGAACCACAGGCGAGAGCTCTGAGAGAAAGACAGTACAGTGAAGTCACTTTTAAGTTAAACAGCGTAATTTCATTAGTTAAGAAAAAAGTTTCACTAAAGCCAGTTATGTATTTCATTGACGCTTACTGAACAATTAAATGGTATTATTATATTTGTGATCATTTGTTTTTACAGTTGTGATCTTTACTACATTTGTGAGCAATTGTTATTAGACTTGTGATCTTTGTTACATTTGAGGCCTATTGTTATTACTCTTGTGACCTTTGTTATGTTTGTTACTAGTTAATACACTTGTGCCTTCACAGGGGTTGAGTAGAAAGTGCTCCTAATCCGTCTGTATTTGCTTACCAAACAGAGGTTTGCGTAGAGTGGCTACCCTTACAGGAGCCTGCCATTACATTTGTGCCTTCAACACACCGCCTCGTTCCGCCCTTAGAGACCAACGAACATTGTGGCGAAACCAGATTACTAGCGGTCTCCGCTTTGATACCTTAATAAATATGATATAAGAGACGGATAGGAAGAGCTGCCGGACCTTTAAGAACGCTAATGAGAATTAAAAACAAAAAAAAGAAAAAAACATCATGTTTACGTAGAACCTGCGACGCGCAACTCTTTAACTCTATTGGCATCTTCACAAAATTGTTTCGGGGTCGAATAAATAAAGCAGTGCTGTCAGAGTTTATATATCATCCAAGGGAACAGTGTTCCACTTTTAACCCAAAACATTCACCTTAAAGATTGCCCTCACATTTTGAGTTTTCATCCTCCACTTTTAATCTGCTTGGATGACCTTTTCGACCAGTGTTACACAGGCTGAAACAATATTAGATTTACTAGTTTTAAAATACGCAAAAAAATGTTGATTTCAATTAAAGGAAATGTTACATTGTAACAAAACAACGCATCTGTTATTGGCTGAGATTTCCGAACTAATAAGAAACTACACGTAAGGTGAAAATACCTTAATGTAACATATAAAAAGTAAATTAACTACCAAAAATAGGTCAATTGCGAGGAAATAATTTGAATATTGCCTCATTTTACTTACCGGATCCTATTGGAACTGAAGCTTGAAACTCCTGATATATTTCTTTCGACACCTGTTTGTTTACCCGACCAGGATTTTTTTAATTTTTTCGCTTCATCACTGTAAGATGGGTGAGAACACTGGACTTGAACTTCTGGTAATGTGTTGTTAATTGGTATCTGTGCTTTGGACATACGGTAATCCTTTCCCTGTCTTCCTCTGATAGTGAATGCAATCCGGCGCGATGAGAATAACATCAGTCTCGTTAATTTGTGTCCCGAAGCCTTGACTTCGACTGACACCCAGATTAGTTGAATAATCTGTTAAATCCTTTCTGAGAAGTTTTAGAGGAATAACATAAAGCTCAATTGGCGCGTATGGTGTTGGACCGCACACACTGTCAGCAGCTGAAAATGAGCAGGTCATTTTGCGTTTTACATTACGCTCAGGAGGAAGGGGGTGACTCTATTGTTTTCCGGTATTGATTCGTGACCGACTCGTCGCAGCCATTGTGACGTCACATAGCAACGAGTGAGCGCTTCGAGTGGCCTATTCAGATTACGCCATTGAAGAAGGACGACAGAGGTTAACAAAGACAAAAAAACAAGCCTAATATCGCTTTTGTTCGCTAACTAAGTGTAGGTGTCTACAGTTTGTTGTTGCTTTTTGTCTGTGTGCATAATCTGTTTTAGCTTTAAGCGTGCGTAGTCGTGTATTCTTCTTGTTATTTGTTGCGGGTAAGTGGCGGGACCGCCATCTTGAAAACCGGACCAGAAAAATCAACGTAAAACGTTCGCGTTTTCTCTCTGAAAAGTGCTACAAATAGTCTTGTTAATAGGAGGTTTTATCCATTGATAATATACGTTTAATCTGCGTGTCTACCTTTCTCGATTGAACCGGCCGTTTCTCTCATCAATCCATTTGAGAGTTGTTTATTTCTTGATTTCCACCAAAATTTCCCTGCGATATGATCGGTTTATCTCTGTTTTGGAGCACCTCTGTTGGTAGTTATCAGGCCTTTGAATTCAATTCTTGGTGTTAGACTTTATTGGCCCTTTGTGCTGTAATTGTGTCCGCTGTACGGTAGAATTTCTTGGCTTTAATCGTAGAGCAGTTTTCTTTTCTTTTCTTTTCTGTTCTTTTTTTTTTTTTTTTTTTTTTTTTTTTTTGTTCTTTTTTTTGTGTTGGGTTTTGTTGTGAAGGTTTGTTGGCCTTGTTTTCTTATCTAGTTTTTTTCCTTCTCGGAACAGATAATGTCCACGGAAAACATAGAAATATGCCATTTTTTGGCACCAAATGAAGGCTACTTTTCATAAAACCTGCATTACCAAATAAAACATTGATTGATTGAATCCGTTTTCCCTCAAACACTGGAAGTCCATAAGCTTCATTCTCGTTCAGTGTGCTTAGCAGCTAAAAATCATCATCATCATCATCATTATCGTCGAATATTAACCCTGGATAACCCTTCAGTACAAAGTACTGTTATCAACAGGGTCCTGCTACGCTCTCATTCTGACCATATCTGGCCATACAAACCCTGCCTGTTCCATTTTTAGTGGTTTTATTTGTAGTTAGTGTTATAGCAGTTAGGGCTGAAAACCTTAATATTGGCCTTAGAGAATTCCTCCTATTTTGCTTTGTTTTGTGTCTTCATTGGTCGATGTTCAGTTATCCTTGTGTACTGAAAAATGGTTGAATTTCACCACCCTAGCTTTCTCTTCACTATGGCATTAAAGTGAAAAGGTTGGTAACATTTATTCTGGTTGCTGATAAAACAGAAAAGTCACATTTTTTTCCTTCCCACCAAAGTATAACTATCTTAAATTTGAGATCTCCAATTATTTAACTTGCCAATTGATTTTTACTAGCAATCAAGCTGAGGTAAACCTTTACATGACTTTGTGCCCTTAAAGAAATATGTTGGGCAGTCACAATCAATGGAAGTTTAATTGGAGGTGTGGAAGGGCCCCTAAGGGGGTGCATAAATGAAGCAGGAACTTGTAAATTTGACAGCATGATTGAACAATATATGTGAAAAATATGAAGTTCTCATATGCATGTCTTGACAGGACAGGTGTTAAAGACGAAGGGTGGTGGGGGTGAAGGGGGAGGCATCCAGCCTTTAAAGGTTAAATGTTCATCAGAATCCTTAAGTAATACCTAGTGTGGCATTCTAAAAGGGAGTTTGTGCATTATGACATGACTGTTCCTTCAAGTGGCATTCCCTGCAAAAAAAAAAGAAAGTGTCTTTAATAAGCTGTTTTCAGTGGAATGCAACTTTTTACATGAACAAAAGGGGAGTATTAGCTGATTATGACAGTAGTAGTATAGCTGCCAAATTACCCGATTGCAACCTCGTTTTTAATTTATAGAAAATTGCCGCCAATAAAAGTGTGAGAAAACATGACGTCACCTTTACGTCAACAGGTGGCTCAGGCGGCGAAACAGGTGGGTGGCCCGTATAGGTTAGGCTAAGTGGGCGGAAAATAAATGGATTCAAGATGGCCGCCGCGTATACCCCATACCCAATACCCTCTCGCTGGGTCTGACGTCACGGCAACGGGGGATGCCCCCTCAATAGGCTGCGGTCATGGAAAGGGAGATACCCTCTCTGATACGAATATAAAAAGCTGATATAAGAAGATTCCTGATAATCTTTTTCTTATAATGCAGACGATGGAACGATGGGTCGATATTCTTAAAGCAATTGAGCATTTTAATCCTTACCGAAATTACGTTCTATCTCTGATAAGAAATGTTACAACAGAATTCCTGTGGCCTTGTTATTAGACGCCTTTCCGTAAGACATCATGTAAAGATCACATGAGAATTGTCTCTTCCCTTTTACGTTTTCCTCCACCGAAATTTATATGCTTCGTAAGTGTTTTTCACTTCCGGGAACAAATCGAAAGATTTCTCAGAAAAAAAAAAAATGAAAACGGGGTTAACTTGTGAGGAGAAGACACCGCTGGGGAAGAACTCGCCTGTCATGAGACAGTCTGGTCTGTCATCAGACAATCTGGTCTGTTAAGTTCGACACACATGAGGGGACAAATGGATAGAACATTGATTTGTTTAAAAAGAAACTTTGTTATGGTTTGAAAAAATACTTGGAGGCGTTTATGAATAAAGGCCCTGGTGTA